>NC_041373.1:410000-437500 GCF_900634415.1 Cottoperca gobio
AAGATGCAAATGAGCTTCTCCACCGGAAACAAATGTTTTTTCACCACATGTAATTGTGTGCATGTGTGCCCTTGTCCTGATGGTAAATCATTCAAACTATTCAGTCAAACTACATTATCATCATATATAGACTGGGTGATACTAATTCAACCACAACCCATATTTATAAAAAAACAATATCTGTATATATATTAGCTTCTGATATAATCTCATACATATCTCAAATCTCACAAACGCGCACACACACAAAAACAGATTATTAGTGTGATCACTCTCCCTACTCACACTCCCCCCCCCCCCTTCTCTTTTTGATAGGGAGTGTAATCCTATTAACATGTTATTGCTTTGACTCCCTGTCTGCTCAACAGGTCCATTAACACAGCTAGGTGAGCTAATGATGGGACCTAATTGGTTAATTGGCCCGTTTGGTTTGGGAACTGGTGGATCATGTTTTGTTTCGATTTAGGCTGAGGTTACATCTGCTCGAATACTAATATACAAACATCCATATAAAACACACACACACACACACACACACATCTCATCTATCTGTCTATCCATCCATCCATCCATCGTCTACCGCTTATCCGGGATCGGGTCGCGGGGGCAGCAGCTCCAGTAAGGAACCCCAATCTTCCCTTCTCCGGGCCACATCCTCCAGCTCCGACTGGGGGATCCTGAAGCGTTCCCAGGCCAGTGAGGAGATATAATCTCTCCACCGAGTCCTGGGTCTTCCCCGGGGTCTCCTCCCAGCTGGACGTGCCTGGAACACCTCCCTAGGGAGGCGCCCAGGTGGCATCCTTACTAGATGCCCGAACCACCTCAACTGGCTCCTTTCAACGTAAAGGAGCAGCGAATCTACTCCGAGTCTCTCACGGATGGCTGAGCTTCTCACCCTATCTCTAAGGGAGATGCCAGCCACCCGTCTGAGAAAACCCATTTCGGCCGCTTGTACCCGTGATCTCGTTCTTTTGGTCATGACCCAGCCTTCATGACCATAGGTGAAGGTAGGAACGAAAATCGACCGGTATATTGAGAGCTTTGCCTTCTGGCTAAGCTCTCTTTTCGTCACAACGGTGCGGTAAAGTGACTGTAATACCGCCCCCGCTGCTCCGATTCTCCGGCCAATCTCTCGCTCCATTGTCCCCTCACTCGCGAACAAGACCCCGAGGTACTTGAACTCCTTCACTTTGGGTAATGGCTCATTCCCTACCCGGAGTAGGCAATCCACCGGTTTCCTGCTGAGAGCCATGGCCTCAGATTTGGAGGTGCTGATCCTCATCCCAACCGCTGCACACTCGGCTGCGAACCGATCCAGTGACTTTCCTTCTCCATAGCTTCTCCGAACTTCTCCCACACCCGCTGCTTTGCCTCTGACACGGCAGAAGCTGCCGCCCTTCTAGTCCTTCGATACCCTGCAACTGTTTCCGGGGTCCTCCCGGATAACATAACCCGGAAGGACTCCTTCAGTCGGACGGCTTCCCTGACCACCGGGGTCCACCACGGTGTTCGAGGGTTACCGCCCCTTGAGGCCCCTAAGACCTTCAGACCACAGCTCATCACCGCAGCTTCAGCAATAGAGGTTTTGAACATCGCCCACTCAGGTTCAATGCCCCCAACCTCCACAGAGATCGCTGAAAAGCTCCGCCGGAGGTGTGAGTTAAAGATCCCCAGGACAGGGGCTTCCTCCAGACGTTCCCAGTTCACCCGCACTACCCGTTTGGGTTTACCAGGTCTGTCCAGAGTCTTCCCCCACCCCTTGATCCAACTCACCACTAGATGGTGATCAGTCGACAGTGTCCAAAACATGCGGCCTCAGATCAGATGATACGATTACGAAATCGATCATTGACCTTTGACCTAGGGTGCTCTGGTACCACGTGCACTTATGAGCATCCTTATGTTCGAACATGGTGTTTGTTATGGCCATTCCATGACTAGCACAGAAGTCCAACAACAAATGACCATTCGGGTTTAGATCAGGGAGGCCCTTCCTCCCAATCACGCCTCTCCAGGTGTCTCCATCGTTTCCCACGTGTGCGTTGAAGTCTCCCAGCAAGACTACGGAGTCCTCTACTGGAGCCCCCTGCAGGGCTCCATTCAGGGTCTCCAAGAAGGCCGAATACTCAGAACTGCTGTTTGGAGCATAGGCACAAACAACAGTCAGAGTTTTCATAACCCGAAGGCGTAGGGAGGCGACCCTCTCGTCCACCGGGATAAACTCCAACGTAGCGGCGCTCAGCCGGGGGCTAGTGAGTATCCCCACCCCGGCCCGACGCCTCACACCTTGGGCAACTCCGGAGAAGAATAGAGTCCAACCCCTATCCAGGAGTACGGTTCCAGAGCCAAGACTGTGTGTGGAGGTAAGCCCCACCAGATCCAACTGGTGGTGATCCACCTCCCGCACTAGTTCTGGCTCCTTCCCCCACAGAGAGGTTCCACGTCCCCAGAGCCAGCCTCTGCTGCCTGGGTCTGGTCCGTTGAGGTCCCTGACCATCACTGCCACCTGTGTGACAGCGCACCCGACCCCAGCGTTTTTTCCCATGAGTGGTGGGCCCACAGGATGGATGGATGGGAGGCACCACGTAGCTTCTTCGGGCTGTGCCCGACCGGGCTCCGTGGCAAACCCGGCCACCAGGCGCTCGCTGTCGGCCCTCCCTCTGGGCCTGGCTCCAGACGGGGGCCCCGGGCTTCCTCCGGGCAGGGTCTCTCCTTTCCTTTCCCTTTCTTTCATGAAGTCGTTTTTGAACCATTCTTAGTCTAGCCCCTCACCTGAGACCAATTTGCCTTGGGAGACCCTACCAGGAGCACTAGGCTCCAGACAACACAGCTCTCAGGTTCATAGGGACAACCTCTCCACCACGATAAGGTGATGGTTCCCAGAGAGGCTATCTGTCTATTTATATCTAAATACTGATGGAAGGCTCACTTATAGTGTGTCCTATGAAAGCTTTTAAAAACCTTGGAGCTTTTCTTTAAAGAAATCTAGATCTGCAGTTGACCATCAGGAATTATGAGTGTATAAAAAGTCATTAGTATTTGAATAAAATGCTCACACAGAACTGTAAATAAATGTAGAAGTCACAGATATAATTTTTAAATAAGTTAACATTTTCTATGCATGTTTGCCTTCCAGTTTGTCCTCTCCATTCTTCGTCTATGTAATTTGTGTAATATTAAGGTTACACTATATTGGTAAATATGTGAGGAAGACTTAGAATTTAACAAGTAATTCTAAGAGAGGGGATACTCCAGTGATTTAGTATTGTTGTACACTCCAACCCTACATTGTTGAACTTACAATAAAATGTTTAAATCAGGAAGATTCAAATCAAATGAACCAGAGATATTGTTTTTTTATTCCATACATTGTTCTTCCTTGTTATAACCTTACCCACAATGCAACTCAACTGCCAACAGTTGTTGGGTGTGTTATGCTAATTGCTGTTTATGTAGCCTGGAGTCTGACAGTATATATTCAGTTTCTTTGTGGATGTGGTACATATGGCACCTGCCTCTGCTTGATAGAAAAGGGTTATTCTGTGTTAGTTGATGTATTTAAAGCAGTTGACACGTAAAGGATAGTTACTAATGATTGGCTGAATTTGGGGGTTAAAAGGGAACAAACTTAACTGAACTCTGACCTCTGCCAACCCCAGAACCAAAACCCTGACCCTTGTTGGTCAAAACTGTCTTGAACCCCAACCAAACCCTCTGTTAAGGTTCCCAAGAACCTCAGCCAATGCACAGTGTCAGACGCCTAAATGCTCCATCTATCAGCATCACAACATGGCGGCTTTTTCTTCCACTTTCTTCTTTGGGGAAGCTGGATGGTTCAACATAAATTGATTAGTCGCAGTCAATAAAATGACAAATCAAATTCTCAGGGCTCTTTGTACAGTTAAATGGTATGAATGAAAGAAATAAAGATAATATTATGAAAGCTGATTGTATGCTAATTGAAAGTATAAATCATATTTGTGACGTGAGAATACAGACGGAGACAGCATGAGAGGGTGACAGAGGGGAGGAGGAGGGGTTGCTATGCCAGAGAAAATATTGAGTCCATATTTCCAAATTCTCTGGCTCGACTCAATGAGAATGAATGTGTAGAAATATGAATGTAAAGATATTATTCAACTAAAATGTGAATAATAAGACATGAATCCGTCATTATTACAGATGGTGGAGGGCTATATTGGACAATATTCCAAATGAAAGCACAAATCTACGATAAGAGAATCTACTTGACAATGCTAGTATGATTCATTAAGAACCATGAAACCACACAACAACACCAGAACCAATTGGTGTTAAAATGCAAACACTGTCTAACTGAGTTTGTAAATTTAAGAATTATTAGCCTAATTTGTACAAATATTGGGTGCTCTGTAGGCACTTGGCTTGGAAACCCAAGGGTTGTTGAATCAAGTCCCTGAAAGGACCAAGTACGGAGTGTGGACTGGTACCAATTCGCCTCCTAGGTGCTGCTCCCCGCGCACTGATACAAATCTAAACTGTGTGTGCTGTGCTGCGTACATGTGTGACGGTTAAAAGTTGATTAGATTCAAATCCTCCATTTCTATGTACCAATGTATTTAATGATCATTCAATGATGTTGGTCATCATTTCTGTTAGTTATGATTGACATTGTACCAGCTAAATAATGCACATTTCATGTGCATTTGCGCACAAACTCTTTAGAACTGTTTACTGGACACGTAATGTACAATGTAATGTGAACCTGAACCACAGAGGTTTGTAGAACATTCCTTGAGCTACAACCCACGGATGTAGCCAGGATTTCAGATATACTGAGGTGATGAGCACCCACAATGCAACAACCCCACTTTTTTTCGACCAGATATGAAAATAATGACTTTAAAATGTGAATATAATTTGTATTTGCTGTAATTTGTTTATTCTGTATACTGTTATATTTAATTTCTCAACATTTGAAGGCTGTCTCAAAGCCTTCTCTACATTGTCAGGTATAATATTTATCCTTTTTAATATTAAATACTGAATTCTTTATTTAGTTGACCAAAAAGGTGTCATGTAATTTAAATACAATTTGGTCAATAGTTTAAAAAGATATACATACAGTATATACCAAAGGAGACAACTTTACATTGTATTGGTGATTTTTTTTTTTAAAGGACGGTAAAGAAGGTTTTTTTGAATGCTCCTAATCTTAAACTACTAACATATGTGTTACAATAATACATCATGCTGGTTAGCTGGTTATCATCTAGTCTGACTAGACTGTATGGATATTAATATTAATTTAAATGTGCTCTGAATATTATTATTAAGAATCTTGCTGTCCCTCTCGGGGAACCATCACCTTACTGCAGTGGAAAGGTTTGTGTGTCCCTATGAACCTGAGAGCTGTGTTGTCTGGAGCCTAGTGCTCCTGGTAGGGTCTCCCAAGGCAAATTGGTCTCAGGCGAGGGGCCGGACGAAGAATGGTTCAAAACGACTACATGAAAAAGAGGGAAAGAAAAGGAGAGACCCTGCCCGGAGGAAGCCCGGGGCCCCCGTCTGGAGCCAGGCCCAGAGGGAGAGCACGACAGCTAGCGCCTGGTGGCCGGGTTTGCCACGGAGCCCGGAAGCTACGTGGTGCCTCCCATCCATCCATCCCGTGGGCTCATGGGAAAAACCGCTGGGGTCGGGTGCGCTGTCACACGGGTGGCAGTGATGGTCAGGGACTTCGACGGACCAGACCCAGGCAGCAGAAGCTGGCTCTGGGGACGTGGAACGTCACCTCTCTGTGGGGGAAGGAGCCGGAACTAGTGCGGGAGGTGGATCACTACCAGTTGGATCTGGTGGGGCTTACCTCTACGCACAGTCTTGGCTCTGGAACCGTACTCCTGGATAGGGGTTGGACTCTATTCTTCTCCGAAGTTGTCCAAGGTGTCAGGCGTCGGGCGGGTGTGGGGATACTCACAAGTCCCCGGCTGAGTGCCACTACGTTGGAGTTCACCCCGGTGGACGAGAGGGTCGCCTCCCTACGCCTTTGAGTTATGGGGAGGAAAGCTCTGACTGTTGTTTGTGCCTATGCCCCAAACAGCAGTTCGGAGTATTCGGCCTTCTTGGAGACCCTGAATGGAGCCCTGCAGGGGGCTCCAATAGGGGACTCCATCTTGCTGGGAGACGATGGAGACACCTGGAGAGGCGTGATTGGGAGGAACGGCCTCCCTGATCTAAACCTGAACATCGTTTGTTGTTGGACTTCTGTGCTAGTCATGGAATGGCCATAACAAACACCATGTTCGAACATAAGGATGCTCATAATTGTATGTGGTACCAGAGCACCCTAGGCCAAAGGTCAATGATCGATTTTGTGATCGTATCATCTGATCTGAGGCCACATGTCTTGGACACTCGGGCGAAGAGAGGGGCGGAGCTGTTAACTTATCACCATATGGTGGTAAGTTGGATCAAGGGGTGGGGGAAGACTCTGGACAGACCTGGTAAGCCCAAACGGGTAGTGCGGGTGAACTGGGAATGTCTGGAGGAAGCCCCTGTCCTGGAGATCTTCAACTCACACCTCCGGCGGAGCTTTTCAAACATCCCTGTGGGGGTTGGGGGCATTGAACCTGAGTGGGCGATGTTAAAAACCTCTATTGCTGAAGCTGCGGTGATGAGCAGTGGTCTCAAGGTCTTAGGGGCCTCAAGGGGCGGTAACCCTCGAACACCGTGGTGGACCCCGGTAGTCAGGGATGCCGTCAGACTGAAGAAGGAATCCTTCCGGGTTATGTTATCCGGGAGGACTCCGGACACAGTTGCAGGGTACCGAAGAACTAGAAGGCCACCAGCTTCTGCCGTGGCAGAGGCAAAGCAGAGGGTGTGGGAGAAGTTCACCACCAAGGTGCTTCTGGAAAACCATCCGGCACCTCAGGAGGGGGTAGCGGGGAACCATCCAAGCTGTATACAGCAAGAGTGGAACCCTGCTGACTTCTACTGAGAAGGTTATCGGGCGGTGGAAGGAGCACTTTGAGGAACTCCTGAATCTGACTGACACTGAATACTGACACTGACACTGACACTGAATATGGTAGAGGCAGAGCTGAATATGGTAGAGGCAGAGCTGAGAGTTGTGTCCGGATACTCGGCAGTAAGTTGGACTCGTTCCCAGTGAATGTTGGCCTCCGCGAGGGCTGCGCTTTATCACTAATCTTGGTTGTGATTTTTATGGACAGGACATCGAAGCATAGTTGAGGAGGAGAGGGGTTGCAGTTTGGTGGCCTGAGGATCTCATCGCTGCTCTTTGCAGATGATGTGGTCCTTATGACCTTATGTCCTTATCATCGTCTGTGACCTTCAACAGTCACTGGATCAGTTCACAGCCAAGTGTGAATTGATTGGGATGAGGATCAGCACCCACCCAAGTGAAGGAGTTCAAGAACCTCGGAGTCTTGTTCGCGAGTGAGGGGACGATGGAATGAGAGATTGGCCGGAGAATCGGAGCAGCGGGGGCGGTACTGCAGTCGCTTTACCGCACCGTTCTGACGAAAAGAGAGCTGAGCCAGAAGGCAAAGCTCTCAATCTACCGGTCGATCTTCGTTCCAACCCTCACCTATGGTCATGAAGGCTGGGTCATGACCGAAAGAACAAGATCACGGGTACAAGCGGCCAAAATGGGTTTTCTCAGACGGGTGGCTGGCGTCTCCCTTAGAGATAGGGTGAGAAGTTCAGCCATCCGTGAGATACTCGGAGTAGAGCCGCTGCTCCTTTGCGTTCAAAGGAGCCACTTGAGGTGGTTCGGGCATTTAGTAAGGATGCCACCTGGGCACCTCCAGGCGTTCCAGGCACGTCCAGCTGGGAGGAGACCCCGGGGAAGACCCAGGACGCGGTGGAGAGATTATATCTCCTCACTGGCCTGGGAACGCCTCGGGATCCCCCAGTCGGAGCTGGCAGATGTGGCCCGGAGAAGGGAAGTTTGGGGTTCCTTACTGGAGCTTCTGCCCCTGTGACCCGACCCCGGATAAGCGGTAGACGATGGATGGATGGACTGCTGTCTCTGGTTTCTAATGAAGGAAACTTTTATTTTCAAAAGTGATAGTAGTAGTTTATTTGAGTAAAACACAAATTCCTGAAAAAATACAAAACATTTCTTTGTGTTTGTTTGGCTGCAATAGCCACGACCAGCCAAAGTCTTCACCCAGTGATTTATTGTAACAATTAACTTGATTTATGTATGAGGGTGGATTTTGTCTTTGTTTGATGTTTGACAGTTTTCAATAACATATATTCTTCAGAATGTCTTTTTTACAAACTGTAAGTGTGTTTTCAGGTTATGTGTTATAGATCAGCAGGCATTCTGTATAGCTAGTATAGTGTAGAAAACATGCATAACTATTCTCCACCCACAGTTTAATCCACTCGCTTACACCAAACTAAATGTCAATTTCAAGCCACACTGAAATGTGTGGATGCTCATCATGCACCTCTGCAACCACACAAACACATACACACACAGAGTGGTGGGTGGGAAAGGAAATCCCCTCTGTGTATTCTTTAGCTCCGGTTATGAGTGTGTGTCTGACATTCAGCTAACCCGTTCTGCAGCGTCTGGTCCGAGCGAGGGTTTTTCCTCTCTCCTCGTCAACATTACCGGATTTACGTTTTAGGGAGACGTAGTTTTGTGAAGTCAGCATACTTACAATTACCTTCATTATCGACAAATGAGGTTGAATTCCCAAATTAGGACAAACTGTGATTTTACTAAACGTTACAATTAATTAATCATTTAATTTGACACACAGGTCCAAATGGAATGTCCAATGCATCTGGAATGTGATGTACTACAGTTATCACCAATAACATGTGTACTCTAGTTAAATAGAAGTTTATAAAAGATTTCTAAAATAAGAAGTGTGCTTCAAAGATTCTGAAATGTAACACTTTCTAAATGAGTCCTATCATTTAGAAATCAGTGTGAAAACCAACAGGTTACCATTATTGGTGTGTTATTATGTTATTATATTTATTACTGTGTGTGTATGTGTGTGCGTGTGTGTGTATGTGTGTGTGTGTGTGTGTGTGTGTGTGTGTGTGTGTGTGTGTGTGTGTGTGTGTGTGTTTGTGGTTGTGGGTGTGAGTGTGTGCGTGGGTGAGTGTGTGTGTGTGTGTGTGTGTCTGTGTGTGTGTGTGTGCGCGTGTGTGTGCATGTCTGTGTGTGTGTGTGTGTGTATGTATGTGTGTGTGTGTGTGTGTGTGTGTGTGTGTGTGTGTGTGTGTGTGTGTGTGTGTGTTTGTGGTTGTGGGTGTGAGTGTGTGTGTGGGTGTGTGTGTGTGTGTGTGTGTGTGTGTGTGTGTGTGTGTGTGTGTGTGTGTGTGTGTGAGTGTGTGTGTGTGTGTGTGTGTGAGTGGCATAGCACAAAAAACGAGCCCCCTGTTCATCTGCAGCCTCAGTGGGCCATCTTCCCCTTTTAGTACAGAACAGATATTGTCACGCTTGCTTGTTGCGACTTGTTATAAGGATAATCACTAATGAGGTGTTTGAAATACATTTAATAAAGTCTACACAATCTGAAACATACAGTTATTACTGTGAGGTTTTACACCATCACAGGATATTTCCATCACTGTTATTTAGGTCTTCAATATACACATACACATAGGACAAATGTGGAATGTGTTTATGAGATGGTCTGTCTTTTGACTGTCCCTGTGGTTTGTGAACGAAGGGAGTTGTTTGTACAGGCGCACCTGTTCATTCCAGCTCTACTGGACTCTTCACTGGATGTCAGCAGCATGTGGTGTGCAGGCAGGTAGCTGTGTGAAAGCAACTGGAGACAGCAGGGTATGCTTTAGGACGAGACTACCTTGTGATTGACAGGTCGCAACCATGGTGTTGTCCAGTCTGGGTGATCTCCGTGTTTTCCTCTTAGAACTTTAACCCTTTCAATGTGTTTTCAGTTAATGGAAGTTAATTGTAAAATGTTTCTTCTTTTTCTTAAGTCTTCACAACCGTTGTCCACAATCCAATGTGTGACGTTACGGTGACTACGTCCACTTCTTATATACAGTCTATGGATTTGACGGGAATTTAAAATGGCCTGTTCATAACATTCATATCGTCACTGCAACATACTGCTCATGTCAGTGGTAAGGTGTTCAAGTGAAGACTGCTATCTGTGATTGCACCAATACCAAAGAAGACAGCAGTGTTTGTTCAGGTATCTGAGCGGAGTGCGACTGTGTTTAAACAGCTTAAACAGAAACATTCTAAATGTGTCCTGGTGTATTTCCTGTTGCAGTGTATGTGAATGACATCAGCTGACAGGAAGTAGTCATGGACCCAAGCTGTTGCCTAGCAAAGCAATTCTGTTGAAATGGTCTCTAGTGAGGGGGAATCAGCCGGAGGTCTCTTAGACAGTGAGTGTTGCTGCATTAGACTGCAATCTGAATGTCTAATCATGGTTTCAGTTGTTTAGATGAAGAACTCTACCAACAACATGCATGTATATTAGCTTCATATTCACCTCAAAGCAGTGAAAACCTGACTTAATATCCTAATAAATGCAAATAAACAATGATGAATTAATAGATCATCAGTGACGCACAACCACAGGGACAAAAAAGCCAAAGTACAAAATTACTGAACATGCAAACTGCAAACAGTCCTCTTCAGAGTGCACACACACACATACACACACACACACACACACACAGACACACACACACACACTCACACACACACACACACACACACACACACACACACACACACACACACACACACACACACACACACACACACACACAGAATGTGGAGTATAATGGTGCATTGGTTTTATGTATTATGACCAATTGCCTTACACATAAAGAGGCTCTCCACTTCTCCTCCCTCTTCCCCTCTCTTTTCCTTTCCTCTCCATCCCACTTTTCCTCCTCTCCTGTGTCATTATTTCTCCTCCTCTCCTCTCCTCTCATACCTCGTCTCTTCTCTCCTCCTCTTCCGCCCCTCCTCTCCCCCCTGTCACCCCTTTTTTCCTTGCCACATTTCACCTCTTCTCATTTTCTCATATCCCATCTTTCCTCACCCCTCCTTCTTTCCTTTTCTTTCCTACTTTTTCCTTCATCTTTTTTTTAACCCTTCTTCAATCTTTCATCTCCTTTTTCCATCTCCACACCTACTTTTCATCCTTTCCTTTCCTCTTCTTTTTTCTTTCATCTCTCCTCGCCTCTCCTGTTTTTCCTCCCTATTTCTATGTCTTCTCCTTTCCTTTTCAGCCTCCTCCTCTACTTTTGCATTTGCCCCTCTTTCTTATTCTTCTTCCATCCATCTCTCCTCTCTGTCCCACTCTATCTTGCTCTCCTCTCTTCCTTTCTATTTTCATTTCTCCTCTCCAACTAATTTCCTTCCCTTTTTTCCACTTCTCGTACCTTTTCCCCTTCTTTCATGTCTCATATCCTCTCCTGCTCTACCTCTACTGTCATCGTTACCCATTTTCTCTTCACATCTTCTTTCTCTCCCTATTTAAATGTTTTCTTTCATCTCTCTTCTCTCCTATTTTCTTCTTCTTTCTGTTTCTTTTCCTCTTTTCTTCCCTTCTGTCTTCACGTCTATTTCCCTCTCCTCCTCTCCACGCTGCTTCCGTCCTCTCCTCCTACACTCTTCTTTTGTGACAGTTTGAAAAGAAAACTTATATCATCCTGCAGTGATCACACACACACACACACACACACACACACACACACACACACACACACACACACACACACACACACACACACACACACACACACACACACACACACATATGTAAAGACATATGTCAAATAAAGACAAATGCACCCACTGCATCCCACTCTCTCTGTGTATCTGATGAATGTGTGACCTATGACCTCCAATCCTCTTGATGCCCAAATCTTGAAACGAGTTCACCTTTAATTACAATGAGCTGGTGTTAACATGCAAATCACACACAACCACATGTGCACACATGCACACAGAGACATACATAATCACACACAAAAAAAAGTCAAAAAAGTTCACTTTTAATAACCGCCGCTGCTGCCGCTGAATGTAATATAGACCTACCAACCCCCTGCCTAGCACACACTCACACACACACACACCCTGTCAATGAGTGATTACATTATGTCTGCTCACTAATGATGTTGGTGAGTCTTGTGTTTCCTCCTGGATGAAATTGATAGGAAACCGTACCTGCCCCAACACTTTAATGCTGTTAAAGCAGCATAGGAGAAGCTCATCCACTCCCTGCTTTCATTTAGCTGGGGATGAGTTGTGGGGGAGGGTGGGGGGGGGGGCGAGGTGTAGACATCATAATCAAGCATTATTATCAGATGCCAATGTGTGTAGTTTAGATAACAAAGGAGGAGCAGGTGGGTTGGGGGGTCTTAATGTTGTGACAACAGAGTAGGAGTGAATTAGACACGGCCCTAACCTCCACGCTGATAATAGCGCTTATAATTGAATGCCACTCAGTTGTACAGACACTAGTTAAACAACGAGCCCAGTCAGAGGAGAGGAGAGGAGAGGAGAGGAGAGGAGAGGAGAGGAGAGGAGATGAGATGAGATGAGAGGAGAAGAGAAGAGAGGAGAGGAGAGGAGAAGAGAAGAGAAGAGAGGAGAGGAGAGGAGAGGAGAGGAGAGGAGATGAGATGAGAGGAGAAGAGAAGAGAGGAGAGGAGAGGAGAAGAGAAGAGAAGAGAGGAGAGGAGAGGAGAGGAGAGGAGAGGAGAGGAGGAGAGCAAGAAGAAGAGGAGAGGAGAAGAGGAGAGCAGAGCAGAGAAGGAGGGGACAGGAGAGGAGAGGAGAGGAGAAGAGAGGAGAGGAGAGGAGAGCAATAAGGAGAGAGGAGGAGAGCAAGAAGGAGAGGAGAGCAGAGAAGGAGGGGAGAGGAGAGGAGAGCAAGAAGGAGAGGAGAAGAAAGGAGAGGAGAAGAGAAGAGAAGAGAAGAGAAGAGAAGAGAAGAGAGGAGAGGAGAGGGGAGGAGGGGACAGGAGGGGACATGAGAGGAGAGAAGAGAACAGGAGAGAACAGGAGAGGATAGGAGAGGAGGGGAGAAGAGGGGAGGGGACAGGAGGGGAGATGAGAGGAGAGGAGAGCAAGAAGGAGAGAGGAGGAGAGCAAGAAGGAGAGGAGGGGAGAGGAGGGGAGAGGAGAGGAGAGGAGAGGAGAGAAGAGGAGAAGAGAGGAGAGGAGAGGAGAGGAGAGGAGAGGAGAGGAGAGAAGGGAAGGGAAGAGGGGAAGAAAGGAGAGGAGAGGAGAGGAGAGGAGAGGAGAGGAGAGGAGAAGAGAAGAGAGTAGAGGAGAGAGTAGAGGAGAGCAGAGGAGAGGAGAGGAGAGCAGAGCAGAGAGGAGAGCAGAGAAGGGGAGGGGAGGGGGGGGAGAGGAGAGGAGAGGAGAGGAGAGGAGAGGAGAAGAGAGTAGAGCAGAGCAGAGAAGAGGAGAGGAGAGGAGAGGAGAGGAGAGGATAGGAGAGGAGAGGAGAGGAGAGCAAGAAGGATAGGAGAGGAGAGGAGAGGAGAGGAGAGGAGAGCAAGAAGGATAGGAGAGGAGAGGAGAGGAGAGGAGAGGAGAGGAGAGGAGAGGAGAGGAGATATACTGTATCTACTCAATTCATTTTAGATTTTTTTTTACATTTCAACATTTCCAATGATACTTAATTATATCAGGATGCATGCGGGACAAATACTGTATGTACAAAATGATGCGCAAAGACATTTAGAAAATAATATATAAAATGTCTTCGGTCTGTCAATGCTCGCAAGCTATAAGGGCTGTCAAAATTATGTAAGTATATATTTTCTAACATTTCGTCCATGAGACCGTGTCCTAACTGGCCACAAGACACACAGTGTTGAGCAACGCAACGCCATTCTGAGTTGGACTTTTGTCAGACGCCCTGTTTCTGTTTATTCTTGTCGCTCGCATTGAAAGTGCGACATGGACGAGGAAAATTTCAAATATGTGTTGACAGCCCTTCAAGTTAGCAGGTAGCTCAATAGCAAACATCAAGTAAAGTAAGTATCCTATGACAATGTTTGTGACTTTGTGTGTAGGTGCACTTCACCTCGGAAGAAGATCTGGGTTAATATATCAAACATATTAAATGATTGGATAGTTTCAGCTAGTGCACCAAAAGGATATACTGTATGTTTACATTGAAGTCCTCAAGTGGCCGAGTAATTGTAATTGCTAATGAGCAAACAACTTGCTAGCTTGCGAGCTTCTGCATGCCCGAGGCGACAAATGCAAAATGGGGGAGGTGGTGTTGTGTGATTTGTGATTCCAGTGGGTCTTCAATGTAACTGTGGAGGCTGAGCTGACATTAGTGGTCATTTGGGTAAACTATTACTAAATGTGTTCTTCGATAACCTTTTTTTCCATTACTAAGACGAGAGGATGACAACATGCAATATTGTTAATGAAAAAAGACAAGACTTAATTGTAGTTTTTTTTAAAACTACCTATTTATTCATTTTGACAAAAAATGTAAATGCAGCAGTTCTGTGTGCCATATCAGATCTACACCGGCAGCGTTTATCGTATTTCCACTGGACTTGACTTCAGCCAGTGCAAACCTACGGGGGTCACAGGGGGCTGCCAGCTGATCCTGGACCACCGACTCCCAGCTGGATCAGCAAACTTTTTGTTGCTGCCCACTGTGTCCCTGAGTGTTAGGGTTTGCACTAACTGAAGGTCCGTCTCCAGAGGTGCCGTTGGAAAACCGATAGAAGCACAGTGGCAGCACACAATGAGCACAGTCAGGAACATTTGGGGTTTGGGAGAAAGAAACAAGGAGATATTTTGGGTTGACTCGACTGACTGACATTTTTTATATAATCTGAAGAATAAAAAAATGTTGTATTTACTAAAACACTAACTAAAATGGCTAGACTTTTAGTCAACTAAACCTTGACAAAAAAACAAAAGCTTTGGCAAATAAACTTGTTACTTTTACTTGTGATAGATGTAGACTTTACCTCTGGACACTGGGAGTCAGTATCTTCTTCCTGTCTGTCACATGTCTGGAGCTCACTCCATCCTGTAAGATGTGTGGCACCTGTATAGAGCTACACAAACCTAACTTGACCTCAAATACTCTCATTTTGTCATATTATAAATAAAATTAATGAGTATTAGCTCAAAATAATTAGACGCATAGGGTTTGATCTGCCTTACAGAAAGCTAGCATGCGGTTCAAAAATCTTTTACAACCAACTTCTGCTTACAATGCCGGGGAATATTCCATAACAATCTACTCTATAGAGGGATTTGTGCATGTGGTATTTTTATGTAATTCTTTGCTGCTAAAGGTCCATTTCACAAACAATTGGAAGCCTATAGCTACCACATGTATCAGTAATATATATTCAGAATTGAGTCCTGTAAAGCTAAACACGTTGCTATTGTTCTTGAATTAGTTGCTGCGTATTGAAACCTCCACACGTTGGTATCACATCATTGGCTGTTTCTGTGGCAATTAAGCAACTTCAACTTTTTTGTTGTGTGTAAATCTTATCCTGCACACCAAATCAAGAAAAACAAATCACCCTGCACCTGCGTCTTGTCATTAAGAAACCACGATTATACCATTTATTGGATTTCAGGGCCACTGGAGGACGGCACGAAAACCACAACACTGGCATTAAGCAGAACTTGATCCAGCTGTCTTCACGCTCTTTAGCAGATTTTAATTGGTGGGGAAGAGGAGAGAGGAGCGCGGCAAAAACATCATTACAGGCTTAAACTACCACAACAGGGTATTGCAGAAATTTAATTACACCGGGCTATTGTTTAATTTGCCTCTCAATGCTTCAATTAAGCAAAAAAAGGGAATGTGAGGGTTCAGATTTCAGGCTCATCTGGGCAGGAGAGGAGAGAGTTTCCCTAGTGAAGTTCATATAACATCACACAGCGGAGATCAAATGGATTTGTCATCGTTTGACTAATGACAGGAAAGAGGAATAAACCCTATTAGAAAATCATCAAGAATCCCTCTGTCTCGGCTGATAGTCTTTGTGTGTGTTGTGTATCTGCTGTAGCAAGGCCTGGGAGCCGAAGCTGATGTATTTACTGTTATATTGAATGGTACAGATGATGGGATCTGAGGTTGATGGGCACCAAAAATAGCAATTTCCCTCATTGGTTTTGTAGTTATTTAATCTCCATCCCTTTTTCTTGCAAATAATATTCTGCATCTAAAGAAACATTTAGGCTGTAATATTACTGAGGAGAAACTTAATAATAGAGAAACTTTTAACTCAGTGATGTGCAAATCTCTCTTCCCCCTCAGCTCCAGCCCCCTGGTCACACTTTTTTTCAATGTGAAATATACAGTATATATTAGACACAAGTAGACTTTTGCCACTGTTTTGTGTGTATTTACTTGTGTATACTGTATATATAGTATATACCTGCTCCAACAGTCTGTTAATTAAGAAATCCTGCACATAGGAGGCCCTCAGGTTTTGTCATCACCATGACGTTCATATGCAACGACTCTGGTGAGGTGATTTACATATAAGCTAAACTTAAGATTTTTTTTCCAAACTACAAATATATTTAAAGGTTGAATGTGCTACAGCTGATAGATAGATAGTTATATAGATATCCTTTCCCTGTTGGATGTTTGGTTGCTTGTTCTTCGAGCTACAGTGCAGGACGAGACGCGTGTCTGTTTGTAGCTAAGGAGGAAAGTAGGTTGCAGTTCAAAGTCTGTGACTGGTGTTGTGTAGCAGGCTGCTGTCTGCCTATGATAGAACTGTGATGTTACTGCTCCATGTACATACATGTTCAAATGAAATGATTTCCTTTCCATCAACATGAATGGAGAACCAGATAGGCATCCTGACTCCAAAAATAATAAACTATACATTTATCCCTTTTCAGTACAGACTTTGTTTTTCATGTGTTGTATACTGCAGTTCTATATGCTGTTGCAACAACATGCAATTTCATTTCAAATAGATTTACAGTTACATTACATTACATTACAGGTCATTTAGCAGATGCTCTTATCAGTCCTGTGACATCTTTATGGATGTAGCTATAGTAATAAGTGGCTGTGATTCCATTGGATTCAAATTCACGTATCTGTCTCCTTGACACATCAAGCCATCGAATACTTTCTCCTCATAATGCTACTGAGAAAATGTATTTATTTATTTGTTGCCTCTTCCAATCATTCCACACTTGGAATTGGGCATACAGTGGATTTTGTCTCTCTTTTCATAATTATTATTTTAGATTCCTTATTAACAGCCAAAGTAATGACTTAGAGAGACACAACATCATCCTGTTGTTCTGCAGCTCGCTCCAGTGTGAAACATTCCAGGACGTTCATGTGAAGCAGGATGGATTGCTTCTATTTTTATTAACATTTGGATGAGGTCATTGAACGTAATTCCTCAGTCTTGTTGGGACTTTTCCACTGTCGCATGCAGATGGATAGTGTGATGTTCTTAATGTCCTGTGGTCACAAAACAGGCCAGATCAATACTTACTTCCAATAACTTATCGCTACAAAACACTGCTAAAACATTTCACAAATGTTATTTATGCTTCTAAACCTGAATCAACTAAGGAATGTTTTATTTTTATGAAGAACATTCATGTGAGAATTTTTTAAATAAGCAATTTGTGGGGCAAGTATTTAAATCTTTATGATTTCTTTGTTTTTCCCTGAAATATTCATAGTCAGGGCTGATGTGTGTCTCATCGTCTTCCTGCTGTGGGCATATGTCCTGCTGGATCAATACGCTGTGGTCATAACTTATCAGCAATCAATATCTCAGGGCTGTGCAAGCAGGGCTTTTGGTAACCTTTATTTTACCCTGGGTAGGATCTGTTTTTATCAGCTGTGCTCTGATCTTTATTCAGTCGTACATGTTCGTATCTGGAAGCTTCACAGTCAAAATCTTGAACAACAGAAAAGGTTAACAGTTTAAGGGCAACTCAATGAGACGTTACCTGGACGAGACAAAATCAAACTGAGCAAGATTACTGTTGTGGAGGGGAATCTATGCACAAGTTATAGGAGAGAAACTGCATAGATTAATGTTCATCATTATTTAATCCTGCCTGTCCCTTGCCAAGCTTGCGTACAAAAAAGTATATTTTTGTCCAAACACACTAAATGCGTTACTATACCACATGTTTCTTTTTCTTTTTGACAGTGAGTCTGTGTGTTAGGAAATATCAGGATGTGGTTAGTCTATCTTAACATAAAGACGGAAACAGCTGCCTCTGCCTCTGCTCACTAATTATTATTATTATATTATATGTACATGAACAGAAGTGTAATCTGACTTCAGCTCCGTAACGCACAGACTTGAGATTGATATGACACTCTCTGGAAGAAAGAGAGTTAGTGTATTTCTTAAAATGTTGAACCATTTAATTTAAGGAACAGTGACTTTTTGCTTCTTTAACGTCTGGCCAGGGACAACAGATGCAAATTAGCCTTTGAGGCTAACTGGCTCATTTACAGTCCTCCTATTACTGTTGATCAATGAGCGGTGTCTTGGACAAATGAACCAATAAAATAAAAATACGTTTGCCCAGTGTCAGAAGAGAACATTCACACGAGACAGTTAGGGATGTGTTGGAATGGGCACTGTTGATAAGGCTGGGATAGCAGTCTCCCCTTGCTTTCAGTCTTTATTCTAAGCTAGGCTAACACACTATGGTTCTATACCTGACAAACACCGATTAATTTCATATCAATTACTCCTCAGACAAGGTATGAAGACAAACATAAAATATTTTCCTAATGGTTTTCCATTTACTGTCCCTTTTATATTTGTGACATATGGCTTATTTATTTCCATTTCAACATATAAACCATGTGCAGGCTCAGCACACTCTTTGTTGCCAGTAATCTCTATGACTTTTCATGTCTTCCACCTCCGTACTTCATCTCTTCTCTGCAGCTTCCTCCCTCAGTGGAGCAAAAAACTACAAACAGGGCCATTATGGCTGATGTGTTGTCGCTCCTGTCTTGTCTCGTCCAGAGAACAAAGACAACTAGAGATGGATGATCTCTGTGTGTGTGTGACGAGACAGAGACTATAAGACCATCCTCATCAAAGAACAACAAAGATTCTAATTTTCTAGAAAGCTACAAAATAAAACGATGATGGCAGTTTTAAATGCTTGTTTTTGGAGCTGAAATCACATCTGGTTTGCACAGAATTTCACCAATCTGAAGACTCAAGACTACTCTACAGCGGTGGAGAAACCTTTCAATAACAATCAAGAACATTTAACACCAACAGCTTTACCACTTACGAGAAGCTACAATGTACTTTTGTGATAGATATAATTGCTGTTTGCAGTAGGAAGAAACACTGTGATATGTTAAAGCATATCTCAACACAGCGCCATCTAATCTTAAACAATTGGTTCAGATAAGGAAAAAGATTACAAAATAAATGAATAAATAAAATAAGAATAACATCAAATAATGGTAGAAATGTGATAAATATGTCATGAAAAAAGTGTCAGAGGGCTGACACAAAATAATTAATGAATAAAAACAAAGCAGTCCTAAAGAAACACTCAGTTCTACATTCATTCTACAATGTACACCATTCTTTAGAAAATATTCAGCTATATTGTGCAGTATATTGGAGTAAAAGGGTTAAACACACACACATCCTAAACCTGGTATGGTTCAAACCTCCAATATAGGCAACGGTGTGAACAACTAACTGCTTGATGAAAAGTGCTTGAAAGCTCAGCATTACGCTTCTCGTCCACCTCCGTACTTCCTCTGCCTTCCTATCTGCCGCCCGCTGACTGAGTTCCTGCTGCAGCAGAAAACTACAGACAAGGCCATTATGGCTGACGCGTCGTCATCCCTGTCTTGTCCCATCCAGACAAACAAAGACAGAGGATCCTGTTGAACGGCTCTGTGATGATGAGACACTAGCAGTGTCCTGTCTGCCCCAGCAGGGCCTCAGGATGCAGCAGAGAGTAGGAGCTACATTCACTCCCATTCACAGTGGCAGCAAGTGATGGAAAGCCTGTTAATGTTCAACCACAGACAGGAACTGATGCAGTGCTTCTGCCAGGGAACCATACACCCCCTCATTACACCTCCTCATCTGTATTTATTCATCATCTCAAGAAGAAGGTAGAAGATTTGAACAACACAGAAATATTTCTTATCAATATTTAATATGTATCTATTTAACATATGTAGCACATAACCTATATATGAATGGAAATACACACATAGCTGTTGTATCCAACCTGTTATGACCAAATGGTGTATGAATAACATCAATATTCAAAGTCATTTTGCATGTTATCATTACACATTTTTTGTTAAATGTTAAAGTGCAGGTGCTCCGGAAGTTACACAGAGTAGTTCTGGAGACTCCTGGCCCACTCACGTCACAATGAAGGACGGAGAGTAGGTTAGTGGTGGTGGTGGTCTAGTGGTACAGCTTCCAAACAGAACAGCAGATGGTTGTGAGTTCAATACCAGGGCTGCCACCGTTGTACCCCTGCGCAAGATACTTAACCCTGACCTGCTCCAGAGAGACTGTCCCTGTAGTTAGCTCACTGTAAGTCTCTCTGGATAAGAGCGTCTGCTAAATACCCTGTAAAAAAAAGAATCCCGTGTGAAACCTAAAGTCTACCGTTAACTTATTTTACGTACAACTGCTTAGCCCCCACTGACCCCCCAGCACTGGTGTATGGGATCGCTGGTAGTACTGAGAGATCCATCTGTCTCCCAGGTGACAGTCAGTACTACTCCACCATGCCTCCTCCCAGCTTGCAGCTCCACATGTCCTGTTACCCCCTGCTGCTCGCTCTGCCCTCTCTGAGAGGCCGTCTGTCCATCCATCCTGCTGACCTACACTCCGAGCAAGACATGTCCACCTGTACTGGACATCCCCAGAGGATGAATATTAATGTTTAGGAGACCTCAGGACCTTGTTTCTAATTTCATCATCAGGTCAAAATGTGCGCTGGCAGAGGGTGGGTGGGTGAAAGCGTTTTATTTAAATTCAGCCACTTCCTTTTTTAGACTTACTTTACTATTAGATGGACTGTCGTAACATTTAGTTCAGACATTTATGGTCCCCAGAAGATGAATCCAAATGTTTTCTGGTGATGCCCTGTCTTTTCATCTAGCGCCACCATGAGGTCGACATTTTTGGTTTTGAGTGAAACATCTTGGACAAATATTTGATGGATTTCAATGGAATTTGGTACAAATATTCATTGTTCCCAGAGGATGAATCCTAATGACTTTGGTAAACCCCCAACTTGTCCTCTAGCTCCACCAGCAAGACCCAAACTTTAGTTAAGCAAATATTTGCCAAACCATGGACATTTCTCAATGTTAGAAAACTATTTCTGTCTTTAGGAATGCACACAAAGCAAAGGTGCAGACGAGAGGGAGCTGTGATGGAAGTCAATCAAAATTGAAAAAAGTTGCACATCTCTTCTCCAGTAAATTCCACTTGGTAAGTATGGTGTCGGAGGTAGGTTGGTGTATATAAGGACACCAAAAACCACATCAAACATCAAATCAATGAATGTAGGACAGCCTAAGCCAAAGCATAAGACAGATACTTATGCTTGACTTAATATTTAGAGTTCTGCGTTCTGCATTTCACCACCGCAACACTAAACAGATAAGTCATTCGTGATTGGGACAGTAACTGTGGTTGCATCCTTACTTCACTTTGTGATTTTCATTCATTTTCAGCTTCATTACCAAATATGGGAGTATTCCCGCAGCTGATTGTAGTTTATAATAATGGCATATTTGACTTTCGGGCCTGGTTTTAATTACAGATTTGGCCGAAGGTTTTCAATGTATTCAATGTATTAAAGTTGATTACTAACAACTCTGACACAACAACAGCTCTGTTGAGGCACATTGCAGTGTGTGTGTGTGTGTGTGTGTGTGTATGTGTGTGTGTGTGTGTGTGTGTATGTGTGTGTGTGTGTGTGTGTGTGTGTGTGTGTGTGTGTATGTGTGTGTGTGTGTGTGTGTGTGTGTGTGTGTGTGTGTGTGTGTGTGTCCTTACAGTTACCAGTATACTGTGTTAGCCCCCTGCTGTTTCTTTTCTCCCGATCCCCCAGGACTGCTATTCACAGAGTAAATCAGCTCATCTTTCTTTGTTGGTTAGTCTGTTGGTCCTAAAATGTTTACCTGTATGTAATGTAAACCTGAATGTGCATGAACCAAGTTATGGCAAGCTATATTTCTGCATATCTTTTGAGTTTAGCAGAGTTGGTTGAGTGGAGGGTTTCCATGGTTAATCCCAAATGTCATACCTATTAATGTTTGTGGATGTGTAAAACTGACCAAAATCCTGTGCCACTGTCTTAGTAAGGAGCTGTTCGATGGTACTCTTCATCTCTAAATGCAGAAATCGTCCATCTCAGGGTGTCTTTGTCTCTTTGACAGAACAAGACAGGAATGACGATATGTCAGCAATAATGTCAATGCCTGTAGTTTTCTGCTGCAGCAGGAAGTCAGTCAGGGCTGGCAAAGGGGAACGCAGAGAAGGTGCGGAGCTGGAGGTACCTCTGATAGTAAAGTCATGAGAAAGACAAATGTCAAGCTGTGGGGTCAAGGGTTTTTACCTACATGTATCTTAATACAAGTCCAATATTATAATTCTTTTTAATTGCATAAACATTTTAAGTCTGGTTGCTGTTAAAAAATGTTTTATTTTATTATTGTCAACAGATAGACCCAAACCAGCAATGAAGCATTGTGTGTGTAGCCTGATATATCACACCATTGTTCTCCAAACATGAATCTGTAAATACTCACTAGCCAAATGTGCATTAATATGCATCTGGAAATAGTCCCCAACAAATGTTTTTTTCAACAAATGCCACACAAACAGGAGGAAATAGTCTCCTGTTTGTGTGGCATTTGTTAAAAATGAACAATGCCCAGCATTACTGAACCTTAAAAAATAAAAACGTAGGCTATATTTGTGAACCATCTTTAAAGATGTTTGTGTTCATTAATAACTACGGCTGTAGCCAGGATTCTAAAATTGATTACTAACAACTCTGACACAACAACATCTCTGTTGAGGCACATTGCAGTGTGTGTGTGTGTGTGTGTGTGTGTGTGTGTGTGTGTGTGTGTGTGTGTGTGTGTGTGTGTGTGTGTGTGTGTGTGTGTTCTAAAAAACGTTTTTTAAAATGTTGGATGTTCATAGTGAGCTGATGAATAGTATTTACGGCACGTTTAATTTTTTTAAAGTTGGAAACACTACTAAAATAACAATATCTATTAGTACCAGATTACATAGTTCTTTCCAGGAAACATCCTTTGAAATTGTTAGGAAATGTGGGATCCGTAAAATTAACATTTCTTTCTTCAACATAAAGGTCTTAGTACTTTTTCTAAGACTGCTTCGAATAATAATATAATCTGGTAAAGAAATACTGAATCCTGGTGAGGAAAAAAGAGGTCTAAAAGTATAATAATCCGCCTATAGAATTTTTTTTTGCTAATCACCCCTAATAGTGAAAAAAAAGAAAATTACATTACATAATTCCAATGAAAAACTTGGAATTTACAGAGGACAAGACTTTAGTGTCCCCAATGAATCTGAGAGGAATCTAACGGCATGCAGCTGAGTGTCACAGACAGGGTTGAGAAGGAAAACAATATTGAACGTTATCTGACAAAAATGTCAGCGGATCTTGAGACCAAGAATAACAGCAGAACCAATAATTAATGAATGAATAAGAAAGAAAGGAAGAAAGAACAGAGAATGTCTTAACCCTTAATATGCTTAATATGATGCATTTACCAAATGAATACATTTAACAAGGAAGTGCCCTTTGAGGACACTGGAATCCCTCCTGGGTGTGTAGGGAAGGTGTGTGGGAGTCTTGTGTGGGCTTTCCCCATACAGAGGGACTCTAAAGGCCAGCCTACACACTCAGGATCCCGCCTCTATCCCAGCCATGACATCCTGCTGGAGTCTGTCAGCAAAACAGCCAGCCAGGCAGAAACCATAGAGGAAAAGGACAACAAGAAGACCGGAGGAGGACAAAGGCTATGTGAGAGTGAGCTTGTGAAGAAAGGAAGAAAAGCGTGTGATATAGAAAGTGTGAGGTGGACGGGGATACAGAAAGTGTGTGTCGGTGTGACCATCCTGGTGTGCAGCATTGGCCCACTCCTACACTCACATTCCTCTGTATTATATGGAAGTCGACAGGAATGACAGTATAGACATGCACATCCTGGACAGCTGCACAGTGAGCAGAGCAGCACGGTACCTGCAGCAGAGATGTGTCAGTCTGAATGCTTTAGGAGAACTCAGAAACAGCAAGTCGTGGCTTTCTGTTTGGCAACTGGGGACTGATACTCATGTGTGTGCACATACAAAAGACGTGAGCAAACTCACACTGGTTTTACTTTTTATTTATTAGGGGTGAGAAAACCCAGGTGAATATTATGTATATACTTTTACATTACTATAATTTTTATATTCCAAGTTTTCTGAAATGTTATTTTTAAATATGCAAATTAAGCATGCTTTTAGTAATATGTGGTAATTTGCACATGGATCAAGCCAGGTTCAATATTCTTGTTTCATTTTTGTTGACATATTAGAGTCAAAGGTTTTTTACAAAGGGATTTTTTGGATATGTCTTTGTATCACTTTATAAAAAATATCAAAAAGGTCAACAGCCATTTGAAAAAAATCAACAAAAACAAATGAACAAAGCCCTCTGTACAAAGCTTCAGAATATAGAGGGGAATGAAAGTGGAAAGTTTGGTGTTTGTAAGTGCTGCTGAAGCGGAGATTTCTGGTGAAGAGTAAAAAAAAACAAATTTAGAGAAAACGTCCTTTAAAGACATGTATTGTAAAATGATCAACATGAAACTTTCCTAATTGATTACTTACATTCATTATTTTTTGTAATAAATGTTTTCAGAATTATTGCGTTACATTACAGATGCCAATTATGCATAATGTAATGCTAACCTTTGGTGTCTCGCCTTAAATGTCCATTGTATAGGATCAAGTACATGTCGTGATTGGTGAACTGTAATAAATAGTTCTGTGGTATTACTACTTCACTATTTTATTTTCTTGGTACTATTTTCTGCTACTTTATTCTGCTACTCCACCACATCTCAGAGGGAAATATTTTACTTTTTACTCCACTACATTTATTTGACAGCTATACAGTAGCTGGTAGTTTCATTTCAGATTGCCCATACAAAACATACATATAGTAGTACTACATACAACTATGTTCATCTGGTAACACTTTACTTTAAGTTTACCTATTTAGAATTTATAAGCAGTATATCAAAAACGTAATATTTAATGTTAACAGATTTATGTACAGTAGTTTAATGTGGTTTTATTTCTGAGCACCCTGCTCCAAAGAAATAGGGGTCAGTATTTCACCTCTAAACTGGGTCCATACAATCTCTAATGTTTATATTTTGGTTGTAGTAGTGGCATCTTTATTGTATTGTAATTCTAATGTAATCTAATAATCAAACTATATGACATGGCTGTAATGTTGACAAGAGAGTCAGCAGCTGTGCTTCTTCTCCCTCTGTACTGAGGCAGACTGCAGCTGCAGTGACTCACTATCACCTCTAGAGGAACAAGTGGTATTACAGACTGGACGGAGCGCAGCTAGCTGTTAGCATGCTAACTTCAGTAGATATCGCTGCAACACAACGACGTGTTTGACATAATGTCACTGTTACCTCTTCACACTCTGTTGATGATGTCAGTTCATTGTTTTAATGTTTTAAGTTTAAATTCTGGCAGATCTTACACACTGAACCTTTTAGCAAATAATCTGAATATGTCTTCCATCACTGCATGTATAGCCAAAGATAGTTTGCAACATCAATCACCAATCAGTCCTTTATAGAAACTCACAAAACTCAACAAGAAAGCAAAAACAATATAAATGCAAAGAATAATACATTAAGTATGATCAGATTAACCTCAGAGGCTAAAATGTTCATCTCCCACCTCCTGTGCATTTTGTGTTGTCCTTGTCACCGACAAGTTCCCATCATGCAACAGTTCATAGAGTTTCATTATTTTCCCAGAGGCCATAAAACAACCAGTGCTCCTACACCCTGCCCTAAGGTTTGCTATCTTTAAGTTTGTTTAAATCTTGTCTTTAAGTAATTTAATCAAACATCAAATCAAATCAAATCAAATTTATTTGTATAGCCCAATATCACAAATTATACATTTGTCTCAGTGTGCTTTACAGACTGTACAGGTTACAACATCCTCTGTCCTTAGACCCTCGCATCGCACAAGGAAAAACTTCCTAAAAGAAACCCCAAAATGAAAGGGGAAAAAATGGAAGAAACCTCAGGGAGAGCAACTGAGGAGGGATCCCTCTCCCAGGACGGACAGACGTGCAATAGATGTCGTGTGTACAGGATAAACAACATAGTACAAATACAACATTTGACAGAAATTATGTTGTGTTGGAAAAAAAAAAGAAATAGAAAGTTTGGATGAATCCAGGAAAATGTCAATAAGGCTTCCCGGTGTCCAGCAGGACCAGGTCAGCAGGCGCTGTCACGATTCATGATCCTGACGGTATATATATATATATGATAGAATATATAGATAGACATATAATATCGATATATAGACATATATATATAGGATACATATATATTTTTTATTTATACATATGATATATATGCTCATATATGAATAGTAAATATATAATATATGTCTATATATATATTATAATATATAATTATAGATATATATATATCTAATATAATATGATAGTATATAAGACATAGACATAGACATAAGAATAGACACACACACCACAGGTGTAATGAAGGCTGAAGACACCAGGGTGGTAGAACGACTTGCAAAACATCAGTCACTGCTTGGTTACACTGTGATGCAATCAGTCAATGAGCGGGTTGTGTAATGAATACAAAGAAATGTTCTTTCTGGAAGCCAAGAGTAAGGGACATCAGCACGTTCAGCAATCTGAAAGTGCTGGTTAGGTGTTAGATAGTTTGGTCAGCGGAATGAAGTGGACGTAAACATGCAAAAAACACATTATGCTTATTTCAAAGCTGCATTAATCGGTTTCGTTCGGCTATACGTGTGCTAAGAACTCCACAACAAAATTGATAGACACGATACATTATCAATTTGCCCAAATCTTTATGGCTAGCCATGTAGCAAACTATTAGACTATCTGCAAATCACAGCAGATCATAGCATCCTTTGCGAGTCGTGTTCTGGCCGTCCATTACTTCAACGCTGCTTTGATTCTTCCTGGTAATATTGATGGTCTTAGCTACTAAATGCTCCTCTGAGGTTCACCAGCTCATGTCGGACTGTGACATCATTAGGCGCAAAGGACAAGGACTTTATAGCGTGTACTGGGTGACTTGTTGCAGGTCTGTGTGGTGTGCATGCACACACGAGCACTGTGGGCATTTGTACAACTCATGGACACACTTCAAACTGTATTTCCTTAC
>NC_041373.1:442500-532500 GCF_900634415.1 Cottoperca gobio
TTAAATAAAGCTAATTGTGTAAATGATTTGCATCATAATATCTTGTCATTTCTGATCACAGCTCTTGAAAAGCTATGGCAGGACATTATGCCTTCCTCCGTGTTTGTTTTTCTTTGACATGATCGGAATATTTAACATAGACAATGAGTGTAATGTGAAAACTTAAATGAGCTACTGATTGAACATCTCTACATTCATGGACTCTTGAATTGAAATATGTAAATAATGCAGCAAAGACAGACAAGCTTCATAAAGCCAAAGGGAGTTACATGTAATTGATGGCCAGAGTACAAACAGCTTAAACTTCCGGCTGGCTGGCTAGGGTTCATCAAAGTAGATGAAACAGCTTCAACAACCCTCCACAACTCTGTACCTTCTCAACAAACCCAACCCGAGCCTTGCACAACTTGCTGTTCTGTTTCTGTTCTTCAGATGCAATAGTCTTTTGACATAATGTCTGACAACATCTGAAACACTGGAGCCTTGTCAACCATGATTCAAGACTCAAAGATCACCGAGCAGCACGACCTGGTCAGTTGATAAAGGTTCAACACATTTCTTCTGACGTGTCCTCTGACAACCGATTGAACTTGTTTAGATTCCCTTTGGAAACAGAAGCACTACGATTGCAACTGTTCCAAGTCAGTATAATATGATTTAAACAAGCTACCAGATAAACAACGTTGCATGGAAACGCATCTTTAAGGAAATTAACTACTTACTAACAGTATAGTGGCAACAACTGTCCAAATCAGAGCTGAGAGTGTAAACACTTAAAAGATTACAGATTCAGCATTACACTCCTAAACATGATCAGACTTAAAAAAATAATCAAAATTGATCGATATCAAATGTTGTCTTTTTTATTCCAGGTATTCTTTTTCTTTGTCAAAATCTGACAACTTGACAGCCATTTGGTCAAATAGTGGCTAATGTAGCCTCTAGCCTGCAGCAGAGATGAGGCGACAGAGGTCTGGTAAGATTATTTCTAACTCCACATCCCCAGATTCTTTTCATGTCCACACTTGTAGTCTTTGGCCCCATCTGACACTGACTCCAGGGACGTTACTTGAGGACATTTATCACACTTCACACAGCTCCCCCTGGAGACACTAAATGTTTTATATTACTTTTTTTCCACATATCAAATCAAAATCAAATCAAATGTATTTATATAGCCCAATATCACAAATTATACATTTGTCTCAGTGTGCTTTACAGACTGTACAGGTTACGACCCCCTCTGTCCTTAGACCCTCGCATCGCACAAGGAAAAACTTCCTAAAAGAAACCCCATAATTAAAGGGGGAAACATAGAAGAAACCTCAGGGAGAGACTGAGGAGGGATCACTCTCCCAGGACGGACAGATGTGCAATAGATGTCGTGTGTACAGGATAAACAACATAGTACAAATACAACATCCATGTGACAGAACTGATGTTATGATCAAAAAAGAGAAAGTATGGATGAATCTAGGAAAATGTCAAAAAGGCTTCCTGGTGTCCAGCAGGACCAGGGCAGCAGGCGCAGCCACGATTCCTGATCCTGACGTAAACTTTATCAGTGGCAACCTGCCACATGAGAGACACAGAAACTCCAGGGATGATGAGTTAGTAACATACATTTACATAAATGCAAACAGATAGAGAGGGAGAGGAGGGGAGGGGAGGAGAGAGGAAGAGAAGGAGGAGAGCAGGGAGGTGTCCCCCGGCAGTCTAAGCCTATAGCAGCATAACTAGGAGCTGATCCCAGGCAAGCCTGAGCCAGCCCTAACTATAAGCTTTATCAAAAAGGAAAGTCTTTAGCCTACTCTTAAATGTGGAGAGTGTGTCTGCCTCCCGAACACAAACTGGAAGCTGGTTCCACTGGAGAGGAGCTTGATGGCTGAAGGCTCTGGCTCCCATTGTACTCTTAGAGACTCTAGGAACCACAAGTAACCCTGCAGTCTGGGAGCGCAATGCTCTAGTTGGTTTATAAGGTACTATGAGATCTTTAAGATATGCTGGAGCCTGACCATTAATTGCTTTGTAAGTCAGGAGAAGGATTTTGAATTCTATTCTGTATTTTACCGGGAGCCAGTGCAGAGCAGCTAATACAGGAGTAATATGATCCCGTTTCCTTGTTCTTGTCAATACACGTGCCGCTGCATTTTGGATCAACTGAAGAGTCTTAAGGGATTTCTTGGGACAACCTGATAACAATGAGTTGCAGTAATTCAGCCTTGAAGTAACAAATGCATGGACTAGTTTCATGTTGAGACAGGATGTGTCTTATTTTTGCAATGTTACGTAAATGAAAGAAGGCAGTCCTTGAGATGTGTTTTATGTGGGAGTTAAAAGACAGATCCTGATTAAAGTAACTAATTATTAAAATAACGCCAAGATTCCTTACCGAGGCACTTGGGGCCAAGTACATTAACTTCAGTTTTGTCTGTGTTTAACATCAAAAAGTTGCTAGACATCCAAGTTTTTATGTCATGCTTGAAGTTTAGCTAATTGATTGGTTTCATCTGGCTTGATTGATAGATTTAATTGGGTATCATCCGCATAACAATGAAAGTTTATAGAGTGGTTCCTTATAATATTGCCCAAAGGAAGCATACATAAGGTGAATAGAATAGGTCCAAGTACAGAACCTTGCGGGACTCCATGACTGACTTTGGCTGTCATGGAGGATTTATCGTTAACACGTACAAACTGAGATCGCTCAGATAAATGGGACTTGAACCAGCTTAGTGCGGTTCCTTTTATGCCAACACAATGCTCCAGTCTCTGTAGTAGAATGTCATGATCAACAGTGTCGTAAGCAGCACTGAGGTCTAACAAGACAAGAACAGAGACAAGTCCTTTGTCTGATGCCAATAGAAGGTCATTGGTAACTTTCACCAGTGCCGTCTCTGTGCTATGATGAACTCTAAATCCAGATTGAAAAACCTCAAATAAACATGACAAAAAATAAAAATGTAGTGCAATGTAATGTAGTGTAGTGTAATGTAGTATAATGTAGTGTAGTGTAATGTAGTGTAATGTAATGTAATGTAGTGTAATGTAGTGTAATGTAATGTAGTGTAATGTAATGTAGTGTAATGTAGTGTGGTGTAATGTAGTGTAATGTAGTGTAGTGTAGTGTAGTGTAATGCAAAGTAATGTAGTGTAGTGTAATGTAACGTAATGTAGTGTAATGCAGTGTAATGTAGTGTAATGTAATGTAGTGTAATGCAATGTAATGTAGTGTAGTGTAATGTAGTGCAATGTAATGTAGTGTAATGTAGTGTAATGTAGTGTAGTGTAATGTAATGTAATGTAGTGTAGTGTAATGTAATGTAGTGTAGTGTAATGTAGTGTAATGTAATGTAATGTAGTGTAGTGTAATGTAGTGTAATGTAATGTAATGTAGTGTAGTGTAATGTAGTGCAATGTAATGTAGTGTAATGTAGTGTAGTGTAGTGTAATGTAGTGTAGTGTAGTGTAATGTAATGTAATGTAGTGTAGTGTAATGTAATGTAATGTAATGTAGTGTAGTGTAGTGTAATGTAATGTAGTGTAATGTAGTGTAATGCAATGTCGTGTAATGTAGTGTAATGTAATGTAATGTAATGTAGTGTAATGTAGTGTAATGCAATGTAGTGTAATGTAGTGTAATGTAGTGTAGTGTAATGTAATGTAATGTAGTGTAATGTAATGTAATATAGTGTAGTGTAATGTAATGTAGTGTAATGTAGTGTAATGCAATGTCGTGTAATGTAGTGTAATGTAATGTAATGTAGTGTAATGTAGTGTAATGCAATGTAGTGTAATGTAGTGTAGTGTAATGTAATGTAGTGTAATGTAATGTAGTGTAGTGTAATGTAGTGTAGTGTAATGTAAAATAGTGTAATGTAGTGTAATGTAATGTAGTGTAATGTAGTGTAATGCAATGTAATGTAGTGTAATGTAGTGTAATGCAATGTAGTGTAATGTAGTGTAGTGTAATGTAATGTAGTGTAATGTAATGTAGTGTAGTGTAGTGTAATGTAGTGTAGTGTAATGTAATGTAGTGTAATGTAATGTAGTGTAATGTAGTGTAATGTAATGTAATGTAGTGTAATGTAATGTAGTGTAATGTAGTGTAATGTAGTGTAGTGTAATGTAATGTAGTGTAATGTAGTGTAATGTAGTATAGTGTAGTGTAATGCAATGTAATGTAGTGTAATGTAGTGTAATGTAATGTAGTGTAATGTAATGTAGTGTAATGCAATGTAATGTAGTGTAATGTAATGTAGTGTAATGTAGTGTAATGTAATGTAATGTAGTGTAATGTAATGTAGTGTAATGTAGTGTAATGTAGTGTAATATACTGTAATGTAGTGTAATGTAATGTAGTGTAATGTAGTGTAATGTAGTGTAATGCAATGTAATGTAGTGTAATGTAATGTAGTGTAATGTAATGTAGTGTAATGCAATGTAATGTAATGTAGTGTAATGTAGTGTAATGTAATGTAATGTAATGTAGTGTAATGTAATGTAGTGTAATGTAGTGTAATATACTGTAATGTAGTGTAATGTAATGTAGTGTAATGTAATGTAATGTAATGTAGTGTAATGTACTGTAATGTAGTGTAATGCAATGTAATGTAGTGTCGTGTAATGCAGTGTAATGTAATGTAGTGTAATGCAATGTAATGTAGTGTAGTGTAATGTAATGTAGTGTAATGTAATGTAATGTAATGTAGTGTAGTGTAGTGTAATGTAATGTAGTGTAATGTAGTGTAATGCAATGTCGTGTAATGTAATGTAATGTAGTGTAATGTAGTGTAATGCAATGTAGTGTAATGTAGTGTAGTGTAATGTAATGTAATGTAGTGTAGTGTAATGTAGTGTAATGTAGTGTAATGCAATGTTGTGTAATGTAGTGTAATGTAATGTAATGTAGTGTAATGTAGTGTAATGCAATGTAGTGTAATGTAGTGTAGTGTAATGTAATGTAGTGTAATGTAATGTAGTGTAGTGTAGTGTAATGTAGTGTAGTGTAATGTAATATAGTGTAATGTAGTGTAATGTAATGTAGTGTAATGTAGTGTAATGCAATGTAATGTAGTGTAATGTAGTGTAATGCAATGTAGTGTAATGTAGTGTAGTGTAATGTAATGTAGTGTAATGTAATGTAGTGTAGTGTAGTGTAATGTAGTGTAGTGTAATGTAATGTAGTGTAATGTAATGTAGTGTAATGTAGTGTAATGCAATGTAATGTAGTGTAATGTAGTGTAGTGTAATGTAATGTAGTGTAATGTAGTGTAATGTAATGTAGTGTAATGTAGTGTAATGTAGTATAGTGTAGTGTAATGCAATGTAATGTAGTGTAATGTAGTGTAATGTAATGTAGTGTAATGTAATGTAGTGTAATGCAATGTAATGTAGTGTAATGTAATGTAGTGTAATGTAGTGTAATGTAATGTAGTGTAATGTAATGTAATGTAGTGTAATGTAGTGTAATATACTGTAATGTAGTGTAATGTAATGTAGTGTAATGTAATGTAATGTAGTGTAATGTACTGTAATGTAGTGTAATGCAATGTAATGTAGTGTCGTGTAATGCAGTGTAATGTAATGTAGTGTAATGCAATGTAATGTAGTGTCGTGTAATGCAGTGTAATGTAATGTAGTGTAATACACTGGTTCCCAAACTTTCTGTGGCCAAGGCACACCAAAGACCAAGCCAAAATCTCAAGGCACACCTGAGTTCATATCCGGGCAGAATCCCCTCTCTAACACATCGTATCACTGTTATCACTCTGTGAACATTTATTTAGCCTAGTCCTTGTAAGAAGCTATTCTCCTTCACACTAACAGAGAGCCTTTGATGTGTCACACTCTAATATTTCCCATCATGCGCAAATGGCTAAAACGGGTTCGATTTAACAGTTTTTATTTATATTTAGGCCAAAGCATATAAGACCTATTGTTTCTATATTGTGAAATAAGTGTGTAGGACAAAGTACCGATAAAGTACAGTGCTTCCCTGCGCGCACTTTTCACATTGAACATGTGCTCTTTTATTAAATAAATGAAACGTTTATGTTATTTATCTAATTTATGTGCACGTTTCAGTTGCTTTGCGTATTTACATTCTCTCCTCTGCTCTGCTTCACGAGGGGCAGAGCTCCGCTTCCGAACCCACACACACACACACGTGCGCACACACCTACAGTCAGAGACAGCGGAGGAAAGGTAAGGAGAGGACTTCAAAAATCTGCGTCATGCACGGACCTCATCCAGCCCAGGCAGTACCCCGCAGAGAAGTAAACCTAGGGGAAACACTAAAGTAAATACAAAATCATTCATAACCTTGTGTAATGTAATGTAGTGTAATGTCCCTCATAGAAAGACACACAATTGACAAAGTGTCGCTCTAGCTAACAGGAGCTGGCTTACTCAGTGTGTACACTGTGTACTGGGTTTATTTACAGCTAGTTGCTTTATTCAGAATAACATAAGATAATATCATAGTAGTTGCTCTAGCTAACAGGAGCTAACTGGCTAAATTTAATAGCGGTTGTTGAGCTAGCTTAAGCGAAGCATGGGGAGACAATAAAATTCGACATGAATTAAAAGTGTTACGAGGAAAAATGCCATTATGAAATGAAAAGCCTTTTGAAATAAAAAATATCTATAATTAAATAAATATAATATCCAATAACTTAATAAAATAAATGATAACACTTCAAAATAATGGATTGAAATAAATTTGAATAAGCTCTTCAATTATTAAAAAAAAGATTGTTGGTTAATTTATACATTTGACATAATATATTATTTATTTCAAAATGCATTTATTTATTTGAAAACGTCCATAGATTCAAGTGATCAATCCTAAATAATGAAAGAATTATGGAATAAATAATGATATGAATTGATAAAATATCTATACATTTAGAAATGTCATCAGTGAAACATTAAAAACATTAGTAAGTTTACCAGTGTGTGATTGTGTACTCTTCACTGAGATAGGAAGTCTACACTAACACAAACACCAAACCCCCTTACACAGTTGTTGAAGGCATGGAGAATAAAAATAATAAGTAATAAACAGACAACAGACACATTTATCCCGTTGCCCTTTCTGTACTTGGGACAACCTTTATTTTATTGCATTTACAATCCACACACCAAACATTTCCCCCACACCGATCAAAACACTCTGCCACACAGCTCTGGGTGAGTATGTGAAGCTTTGGTATCAGAATTCAGTTATGAGCATTAAATAGACATGACATGGGAAAGTTTGGCTCGTTATTGATTCAGTCCAAATCAGACACTCACGCAGCTGTTAATACGAGTGTCATATTAAACCCCCACACCTGCAACACGTCATCAAGACAACGTTTCCTATCTTGCTGTGGAGAACCATTCCCACCATGCCAGCATGGCTTGGATGGTCAGTTAGTTTAGCGCGAAAACCCCACACCTTTATCAGAACATACAGTATAATGGAATACAAAATGTGCAGCAGGGTGGACAAGTTCCTGTTTATACTGCACTGCTTATGTGCTTAGGCAGACATGTTGACATGTACGCTTCATCCATTTTCCTTGTCACTTTGTATCAATCTTTATAGTTTGTAGGAACACTCTTGGTCATTAAAAGTCATTTTGCTTCAGCCAGACATACTGCTCTCACATAAACCTTCCATAACAGCAACTGTAGAAGAAACTTCAGCCACAGCTTGTCAGCAGTGTAGCACTGACTGCAGTACCAGAAGACACGAACGAGCCAAACTTTAAAATGTCATGAGAGGCTGTTTATTAGCATTAAGCTCATTGTGTGTTGTATCCTCCCACAGCAAAGTACAATATAAAATGAGATGAACACAACAGCATTGATAAAATTGTTTGGGATGAATTATATGTGCAAAAACAGGTGGTTACCATTGGAAAATGACTAATTTTGATCTAAAAGTAACACACGCACACAAAATAACATTTTAAAAGCTCATCTTCACCAATATTAGGAACACACAGTTAGATATTTACAACCAGGGGTGTGATCAGGACACTGCTATATAAAAAGACATGAGTAAAAGGCAGGAAACTAAGAAATCCTCATTGATAGCGAGCAGGAGCTCTGGGCCTTTAGGCTGAATAATCACTTTGTTTTTATTCATTTGGTTTTCTCTCCCCTTTCTTTCTCTTCATTAGTCTTCAGGTATTTGGCATAGTGTTCATCAGCTGGTGTTCACGTGTTTCACTCAGACAGGTTCAGTTCTACATCTGACTCTTTCTATCCACTCTCTCCTAACATTCAAAGGTTCATGTTCCAGCAGATCCTGCAGTGACTCTTCCTCAGTGTCCCCACAGTCACAAGGAATGTTGCATGTGTCTGAGCCTACATGTGTCCCTCTGGGTAAAAATAGTCTCCATTAGTATAGTGAGCCAAATGGAAGTTAATGGACTCCAACCCTAGTGTAAGAGGTTCTACTAGGAACAAGTTCCTCATTGATGAAATACCTGAAAGGCATCAGAAGCAACGTTTTAATCTTAATCTAAGTAATCTTTCAAAAGCCATTAATATACATGTTCAAGTGTTATGTTGTTAAAACTCTCTTTATCTCTGTCATGTTTGCAGTTAAAAAAGTCCAATATTCACTTTCATCACCAGCTACTGGATAGGAGCAAGACACACAAACTGTCGTTTTTAGCCTCTCTGTGTGCGCGTGCCTCTTTGAGGTCATTTAGTGGCAATTGTTTTGGTTTAGTTATTTTTGTCTGTGGTTGTTCCGTCTCTTTTTGCATTAATAAGGGTTGAAGAATCTCGGAATCGGAAGGATTCACACCCCAATAACCCAAAGTTGTTCTTATCAATGGCTTATAACAATGCTATAAAGCATTAGTAAATTATTTAACCATTAGTTAAGCAATTAATGACTAGATAGCGGCTCCACAAAACTTGTATGAAAAGAACGAAAATATTCTAAAATCATAAAGACTACATATATAAAATATCACGCATAAAAACTACAATTCTGATGAACAACAGATGAAAGAAACATAAGTTGCACGAATATACGCCATCCACCCAAAGATAAACATCGAAGTTCTCAGAGGAGGTTCTCCAAGAGTTAAGAAATAAATATGTCAGAAGAAAGCTCATCATCAAATAGATACGAGTTCAGCATAGTGACGAGACCATCCACCGTGTGTGTGTGTGTGTGTGTGAAGTATTCTTTTCATGTTGCATAGTTCACAGAGCTCAGTAGTGGTCTCTTCTTCCCTTTAATCTTCAGGGATCCATAACGAGCCTGATGACCAAAACAATAAAACAGTTATGAATATGTCAATACACACCTAAGTTTCTGTTTGTTGTGATACAGAATGATTTCCAAAAAATTGCGACTATACATATACTGTGTACTGTTCTCGCACCATTTTTAAACATGTCTTCTATGTCTGATTATTTCATTTTGTAGCCAGAACACTTACATCTTTGCGGACTCTGGATCGTGTGATCTTGACACTCTGTGATCGTCTCAGTCCTTTCTGACTCACTGCCTCGTCTTCAGAGAAGGTTGGCTCAGTCTCTTCATCAGTCCTCTCCTCCTGGTCATAAAAGTAGTCTGAAAAACACACACACACACACACACACACACACACACACACACACACACACACACACACACACACACACACACACACACACACACACACACACACACACACACACACACACACACACAAAGGAATCACTGAAACACAGACTCAGATTTGTGTCTTGACAAATTAAATATTTCATATTTCAGTTTGGCTGCATAACTGAGCCTGTCGTCCTCACAGCTGAGGTTAGGATCCCCAAGTGTAACGATCGCTGAAACAACAACTAAAACTAATGTTGTGTGTGGCAGTAGATTCATGAGTGTTTCAAATTAAATCTGAGAAAGTACAAATGCCCATTAATCTGACTCATCTACTGTATTTAAGAACTGAATCACTCATATTTGCTGAATTTGCACTTCACTAGTTACAGTGGATGAACCCTGGCGTTCACTTGTGTTGTTACCGATTGTGGTTGCTGTCCTGTTGATCTTGTGTGGAGGTGGCAGAGCAGAGAGCTGTGAGGTAGCTGGTCCAGCAGAGGGCAGCACACTCTGCTGGACCAGCTGCTCCTCACAGCTCTCTTTGTCTCTCCTCATGGAAACTCAACCGTTAGAAAGGTCATACACTAGCTGTCTGTTACACACTGCAGCAAGGTAAATACAATGAGTCTACCAGCGTGGCCCTAACATGCATGATTGGACAACAAAGTGCTGGTGCCAGTTCAGCTCAGAGTATTTTAAAAGGCTTTTGAGAGCCTCTACTAATTCATGTTTTCTTCTGTTCCATCACGAAGACTGTTGATCAGACTCAGATCATTAACTAGCATGGCATAGCCTTCATTTTGTTTATTAATGCATGATAAACCGAACTATATCAACCATATTGTGTCACATTGTCACGTTCGGCTGCCCTCTTCCCACACAAAAATAAACAAATCTACTACAAACCCTGTTGTAAATGTTCACCAACATGTCACAACTTTTCAACTTAAGTTTGTCATCAAATATATTAAGTCAATTTCTGGAGAATCTCTGTAAATACACAACAATACCTAAATATTGTTACTTTAGGTATTACTACCTTTCCGTTTTCTGTCACCCAAGCACTGCCTCCCCATGCCCGGCCAGTGTTCGTGTCCATCAGGGTTTTCTAAAGCCCAGTTAGTCTTTCAACAGCGATGTGTTTCGCATTTCTTCAGGATCGAGCTCCTTCTGCTGCCATTGATGTCACATCTGGAGTCCATAAGAGAAAACCTCCCACTCTCCAGAGTTGGAAGCAACCTTTCCCCTCCCAGAGGAAACGGGGTGGGATGAGACGGAGGCCAGCTTCACATGAGATTTTACATTCCAACATCAAAAATACCATCTGACTGTGTTGGTTGGATGGTAATCAGCCGTTACCCACAAATAGGCAAAGCTGCTCCAGAGCTGTATTTTTTTGGACAGTATTGATGAAAGAACTCAGTCCTGCTACTTGTCTACAGTGTTCAAGCCTGCAGTTGAAAGTAACCTCTAGATTAGGTCTAGATTAGAAACCAGGCGCTTCCATGTCCCCAGCCTGCTGGTTCCTCACTGTACTGAAGAACCACACAAGACTGTAAACTGACTGAGCAGGACACTGATCATCTGCTCCTCACTGTACACTCTGAAATTACAAAGTAGCACAGGAATAACATGTTACAGTAATGTTTCAGGGTGGAATCTAAATTCTCTGTCTGGACTGAAGAGCAAAGTCCAGTCATTCCAGCTATTAACAGTCTGTTCTGTGTAGAACTGTCTAATGTCCTGTCATGTAGCGAGCTGAGGGCTTTATTAAACAATGCTGTCTCGCTCAGCAGCAAACATCTGGAGCAGCTTGTTCTGTTTCTCCAGAACAAAAGCACAATCTTGTGTTGTCTTGTCCTAAATATTCTTCTCTAACATCGTCTTAACCTGTTGTTGAGTTTAACTTTCATTTTCAAAACACACTATCTTCTCATGGCACGCTCCAAAAACTCACCTGTGAGCTGTAGTCCAAGTACACTTGATGTATCTTTAGACAAATTAAAGGGGCGTGGTGTTTTTTGTTTTCTTTTTAACTCTGAAGCTTGCAGACCTGCACTCCAAGTCATCTTCTCTACACTGTGTGAGTCTCTTCTCATCTTCAACTCATCCTCAAAGTAGGGCATCTTTGGATTTAAAGATTCCAGTTGTCTTTATCGATTCCAGTTATTAATGGTTCTTGATTTCGATTGTTTGAGGGGGTCAAAACAGGTCACATGCATATTTCACAGAAGAAAAGGTTTTATAAAAAACTTTTCATAATTCATATTCACATCTTAAGGTTTGTGGAATCTTTAAATTAATTTCATACAGTTTAACTAGGTTTCGGTTATTCAATAATAACTCAGTCTTGTTTTCTTTGTGTTGGTCTGTCTCTGACTTCCCTGTTCTGTCTGTGGCTCTCAGCTCCAAGCCCATTGGTTCCTACTGAAGACCTATCTTTTTAAAAACACCTCACATATCAGTAAATTCCTAAAATATTTAGGTCACTGTAGTTTTGAACAACTATATTCAAACAGGAGGACATTTCAGTAGAGGATTAATCCACATGTTGGTGCTCCAGTAAGTATTTGGGGTGTATATGGGACTGAGTCAAAACAAAGTACAGTGTGTGTGTGGCTCATTGATGTGCTTGTAATAGTTTTGGGACAACAACTATGGCACAGAGGATGAACATGTCAGACTTTGATACACACATGACACTTGTTAGTAGATGAATTCCTTGACTGCATATGGGATTTGTTGACAATCAGATAAATATAGAATATCACCATGTTGAACAAAACAATCTGTAGAAAACCATTGTTGCCTAAGAGCTGAAGACCTCCATTATAGCCACCAGAGGGTGTGTGATGTCATGTGAAAAGCCTCCACAGCAGTGAGAACCATATGAAAGAGCAGTTGGAGGGTAAAAACATCTCCTCCTCTTTCTGCTGATGGCTGAGCTGAATACATAATACAGTCTTTCCTCTCTCAGTATGCTAATGTTGTCTGCCAGCCTCGCTTCCCTCCATCCTTCCACCTCTTCTTCCAATTCACTCCTTCTCCATCCATCCCTTACATCTCCACTCTCCTCCTATACATTCATCTCAGTCAAACACACACTCTCTCTCTCTCTCTCTCACTCTCTAACACACACACTCTCTCTCTCTCTCTCTCTCTCACTCTCTAACACACACTCTCTCTCTCTCTCTCTCTCACTCTCTAACACACACTCTCTCTCTCTCTAACACACACTCTCTCTCTCTCTAACACACACTCTCTCTCTCTAACACACTCTCTCTCTAACACATACTCTCTCTCTCCAACACACACTCTCTCTCTCTCTAACACACACTCTCTCTCTCTCTCTAACACACACTCTCTCTCTCTCTGTCTAACACACACTCTCTCTCTCTCTAACACACACTCTCTCTCTCTCTAACACACACTCTCTCTCTCTCTCTAACACAGACACTCTCTCTCTCTCTCTAACACACACACTCTCTCTCTCTCTCTCTCTCTCAAATACACACTCTCTCTCTCTCTCTCTCACTAACACACACTCTCTCTCTCTCTCTCACTAACACACTCTCTCTCTCACTAACACACACTCTCTCTCTCTCTCTCAAACACACACTCTCTCAAATACACACACTCTCTCTCACTAACACACACTCTCTCTCTCTAACACACACTCTCTCTCTCTCACTAACACACACTCTCTCACTAACACACACTCTCTCTCACTAACACACACTCTCTCTCTCTCTCTCTCACTAAACACACTCTCTCTCTCTCTCTCTCTCACTCTCTAACACACACTCTCTCTCTCTAACACACACTCTCTCTCTCTAACACATACTCTCTCTCTCTAACACATACTCTCTCTCTCCAACACACACTCTCTCTCTCTAACACATACTCTCTCTCTCTCTAACACATACTCTCTCTCTCTAACACATACTCTCTCTCTCTAACACATACTCTCTCTCTCCAACACACACTCTCTCTCTCTCTAACACACACACTCTCTCTTCTCTCTCTCTCTCTAACACACACTCTCTCTCTCTCTCTCCCAACACACACTCTCTCTCTCCAACACACACTCTCCTCTCTCTCTAACACACAGCTCTCTCCTCTCTCTCTCTCTCTCTAACACACACACTCTCTCTCTCTCTCTCTAACACACACTCTCTCTAACACACACACACTCTCTCTCTCTCTCTCTCTCTCATCTCTCTCTCTCTCTCTCTAACTCTAACACACACACACACACACACACACACCAAGGTCTTCTCTGCTGGCCTAAACATCATCAGAATATAAATTTAATTTTATATATTTTTTTCACAAATATGTATTAAATTATTCCCCATAGTCTATTCTCTTCATTTCATAGCTTTCCTCTTGGTTGCGCTGCTTCCAGCCTCAGATGGAGATTTGGAGGTCTGGCCTTTATGTTAGAGCTTTTATCCAATCATATTTCAGCCATAATGTGTTGCCAGGGTCCAAGAAATCTGCCCTGAGGCCTTCAGAATCAACAATGCGGGCACCTGTCGCTTAAAGTGAACGGAGACAAAACTGTGGCGTTAACCACTGGGGCCAGCTAGCAAACGTACGATAGCGTCAGCACGTCCACGTCTTTTGATTGGATACACACTATTGAGAGGCAGAGCTATGCAGAGCTAGCAAACTTTGAACAAGCTAATTTGTGTAAATTTCTACAAGCTGTTTTTTTTCAACCCACAATGGCTGAAGGAGAAGAGATCGATTTGGTCGCAGATATAACTACAACGCCATTTTCAAGACGAACAAGAACGCCCAACCCCGACGCTAGCGGGCCTATCACAGCTGGGAAAAGGGTTTGTCCGCCACTTTCAAATTACTAACTACGAGCGGTACCCCCGGCTCACAGCCTCCGAGAGGCACTGCACATTGTACTGCTGGGAATGCCTGCTATTTACAACTGATCGATTTGGTGTTTGAGTGGCTCTACAGCTCAATGAACAAGTGACAAGGGTGAACAAAAATAGGGAAATATTGAAAAGACTGATTGATTGTGTCCTGTATTTTGGTAAACAGGAACTTTTAAAAAAGTTTTGACAGTATCCAATCTATTAAAGCTGGTAGTTTAACACTTTATTGATTATAAATGTTTCGTAAATATTAATATCATAATGATGGTATTAAGAGGTGGAATAATTCAGGTAGGACTGTGTAGGACAAACAAATCTTGATTCAACATCTACTTTCTAGCTTCTTCCAGGAAAGCTTTCATCTGCATTTCCTGGTCTTCCTCAGCAGACGCATTTTTCTCAGTCTTAGCAGATGGAGTTCACTAAGTTGTCATTCTCTGAGGAAGTCCACGAGATACAATTGAAAGCTCCAGATACCGTCCAATATTTCATACATCTGTTGCATATAGTGTCTGTCTGTCTGTCTGTGTGTCTGTGTGTGTGTACCATCTCCGTCGGCAGCGTCAGTGCTCTGAGACCTCCTGATGGCGGGGTTGGCAGAGTGGGAGCTGTACTGGTAGAGCTGGTCCCCACTCTCATCCTGCTGGCGGCTTATCTGTGTGAGGTCGTGCATACTCAGGCTACGTAGCTTCTCTGTGATGGCACCCTGACCCTGTGACACACACACACACACACACACACACACACACACACACACACACACACACACACACACACACACACACACACACACACACACACACACACACACACACACACACACACACACACACACACACACACACACACACACACACACACACACACCAGTCAATATTACATCACCAACTAACAGCAGACCTCGAGATCAACAGGATAAAATCCACACGGATGAAGTGAGTGTCAACAGACCAACGACTCCCCTCAATATCTACAGACAGTGAGGTCAGGTGGTTCCAACTGAGAGTCTGCAGGGCTGGAGGCCGAAGGCTGTTTTGGGGAGGTGGGTGTGTCAGTGAGTTTGTTCTAATTTATGGGCTACTATCATACATCTTAACGACTGACTCGGATCTATGTTGCCTCACTAACCCCAACCCCTGATAAATAGTCTACTGGTTGGATTCAGCTTGAAAAGTAAGAAAGCAGAGAATTTAAGTTAACTCTGCTTTCATTGCATTCCAATAGAGACTCATAAAGTCCACGGAGCTTCAAACTGTTGTGTTTTGGCTCAGCAGTCTGGAGTTAACCAAGTCCCCACTGTGGTAACAACAGGTGGGGTTACGGACTCGTATGTAAATGGTTACATTTCACTCAACTCTCTGATCACATGGTGGTATTTCTGAAACCTATAACATCAGGTCGTCCACATCTGACACATAAGCTGACAGACTGCTCTCAGCTGTTCACTACGATGGAGTATTGCAATTAATCTCCCACGGGTGCTGTCAGAGCTCCGTGCTTTCGGACCAAAAGTCAGGGGCATCTAGGAGCGCGATTAATCTGCGTTAATATTTTTAACGGTTATTTTTTCTGTGATTAATTAATCGAAATTACCGCGTTAATTCGACAGCCCTAATAATTATTAATACTTTTACTTATTAACTGTGTTTCTTGTATAAACAAATACTTTAATTATATATGTGTGTATATGGTGCGCAGAAATTGTTGTGATCATTCGGGATGTTATTGATTCTACAATGATAAAGACATCACCATAGAAACAGTTCACAAGATGGACAACAGCAGCAAGAGAGGAAAACACTTAGTGAGGAGACTGTTGGTGAAACATGAAGCAAGTAACAGAAGAAACAGGAGGAACATGTCTGTGTAAGTGTTAGAATGAAATGAAAAAACTAAGCATAAACTAAATATTGAGTTAAAAGCATTTGCAAATGTTGATTCTAAGAACAAGATGGAAATAAAGATTTATTTTCAGCTCCCTGGTATAAGAACAGAAATGTTTAAAAATCAAAGGATGGGAAACATGGTGTCACGGTATGAAATGGAAAGTTCTGTTCATGCTGCTTACACTGACTGGTTTTACCTCCCAGAGTAGACTGCTGAAGCACACACACCCTGAAGAAAGAAGGATGTCAGTATAGAGAGAGAGAAAGAGAAACAAAGTCACAAGAGGGTTAGCTCGAGGCAAGCCGGGGCAGATGCACACATCATCCTGACCATATACTGTAGTACAAAAGAAAATAGACACAATGTGGCTTTCAGACTTTCTAAAGTCAGTGTGCAGGGTTAGATACGCAAGAGAAGAAGCCCAGCAACAGTGATACAGGTTTCCCACCACAGGCTCCCAATATAAACAGTTCACACCATATTAAGTATTGGGCTGAAACTGTAACCTTCAATCAGTTCAAAGAACCAGGACTCAATTGCATCAGCTATTCATAAATCTATTACTAAGTTTGAACATAAAATAAGTTCTTAGTAACTACAGGCTAGTTTCCAACTAGTGATTTACCAAATCAGGTGTGGTCATTACAACTTCAGAAATGTAAGTAGAAAGATAGTTTCTAGGAAACGCGGTTTAATCAAGTGCCACAACTATGTAAACCGGAAGTCACTGTAGCATCACAAGCTTCAAAAACATTTATGTCTACATACGTGGAGCTTTTGTGCTTAATATTAATATTCTTACAGTTTACATATCCAATTATGCTAAGCTAATGACTTTTATTGCTCAATTATTCTTTTTATTAGCATAACATTCTGTAATTTGAGGTATGTTGTATTATTTCTGTGAAAGACAATATTAAATATTTAAGATTGGCATCATTACAAATCAGGGTGGCCAGGTGGTGCAGTGGTAAACTGTGTCGCCTCACAGATAGAAGCTTCTGTCCAAAGACATGCAGATTAGCTACATCAGTGACCCGAACATATTTCAACCTGAAGATTGTGATTCAGGTGGGGGGTGTACTGGGTGTACTGGGTGTACTGAGTGGGGGGGTCCTGTGGGAGTGACCAGAGGAGTCTCTCCACAGTTATCGCTCACAGACCAGGGAGCGCAGCAACAGCAGCAACAGCAGCAACAGCAGCAACATTTGAAGTCGGCATGTTTGCATGATTCTTGCATCTTTCAGGACATTATAAGATTTTATCTGGCATCAGGATTAAAAATCACTTACAATAAATTGATTGTGGGGAATTTGCATTATCTGCTGTCTGGCTTGCCATCATGGTAGAGAAGAGAAATATAGAGCTTTATTTTAAAAAGAGAGGAATTATCATGTGAGAAAGATCAGACTCCATTTCCTTTTCCTTTATTTCTGCAGGAGGACCTTATGATTTAGTATTACCTTATTTAAGATTCAAGCATTATATGATGATTATTGGAATAATATTGTGAAAAGCATCATGGCATGATGACATCATGCCTTCCCATGGAATCCATATGATTGAATGTACTTATTGTAAGTCGCTTACTTGCATTGGACAAATGTGTCAGCTAAAGAAATGCAATGTAATGTAATTGAAGGAAGCAGTAAGCAAACCAGTCTGCTTCTTCACACCTGTAGAGGCTTTGCAAATGTAATTTAAAATGGGCCTCAGGCTACATGCAGATCAATATGCATGTATGCTGCATGCATAATAGAGGGTGGTGCATATAGCAGCTTGAAACGTGTTGGTCTCAGGAGTTTCATACTCCAACAAATCCCATCCTAAAAAGGCTGAGATGCATTTGTAAACCAAAACCACAGCACTGAAATCTGTGACGATGCAGCTTCTTTTATTGTACAAGCAAAGGTTAATCAAATTCCAGGTTCAACCAGCAAAAGCTTTTAAAGGATTTGAAATAGCACTGTGACCTAAAACTGTGACGATAAACTACAGAGGGGGGGGGGGAGAGAAACAGTAGAGACAAGGGGAGCCAATAAAATAAAAGAATATAAGAGACAACGTGTGAGAGAGCAAGAGATTGGAATGTTGTAGAGTGAGAGGCATAGCTTTGAAGAATGTTTAATGTTAGCAGACAGGAGGGTTTTAACTGGAGTCACTATAAGGACACAAACACTACAGCTCTTTCTTAGTTCACATAGTCATACCCTTGGCATTGAACCTTCTGATCCACATCTCCTTTGTTTCAAATCACACCTGTATCTCTGTCATGATCAGGTTTTGTATCTTGTTTATGCCCTTGCACATGTACACATCGTATCCTGGTTTCAGAAACCTGGATTTGAGAATCCTGGTCCTTGTTTCGAGAAACTGGAAAATCATAGAGAACTCTGATAGAAACGGTAAACACCTGACACCTGATCACTGTCTGCCATTTATGTAGGTAAATCCTCAAATAGAGTCAAATTGAATTTTGACAGTAATTAAAATTACTAAAACCATTATGCTTAACAATTCTATGACGATCTTCACAGTAACATAAAAAGTGAAAGTGATACTGGTAATGCATAACACAGCAGAACCAGAAACTGAAATTGACCAGGCCTCAACTGTTGAGGTATCTTATTCTCAAGTCAGTACAGCAATGACAGACAGTGACTAGGATATTAAAGAGTTTCAAGTGGGGTTGTATGATTATCAATAGTCAGACAGTTACAGTAGGGGGCGGTCTGCACGCCTCCACTTTACAGAAACAGACTGGAGTACTGGCACAGAAGCTGAGCAATGTACTGCTGTGCACGAGGCCAGGAGCAAAGCATATTGCCACCATCGGTTAGTTTGTTTGTGTTATTGAGTGACTTTGGTGTTTTAATGGGTAAGTTCAGATTCACCGAAGTCGACGAGTAGACGTAGACGAGCATCTTCAGTGTTCTTTGAGGTCAAATTAGAGTAGAGTCAATAGAGTCTATTTGCTTTGAAGAGAGCAGAGATTACGGCTTCAGTTCTCCATCTAAAGGCTGAATTACAACAAGACAAGGCGCTGAAAAAATATTCTGTACACTAAAACAGATTCATTTGTTTAGGTTTCTAAAAGATGTTTTGGTCCATGTTGACATATTCCTCATATGATGAAAACCAGGATACTAGTGTGCATGGAACTGTATCAAATATTGCATGGTCCTTCAATTACACTCTTATCTCTCTGAATTACTTTTGTCCTGTTAAAAAAAGAAAGAATACGTACTTTTTATTTTATTTTTTAAACCTTTTTAGTGGCTTTATTTTTTTAACCTTGCACCTAATTTTCTATTACACGTGATCCTAATAGACACACAGGAATATAGAGTTATTTGTGCGGTTGTGGAAAGTTTAAGATCATATCATTTTGACATGTTATCATCACATGTATGAACATGTGGTATTGCACTGAGACAGAAGAGACTGGGGACCGGAGAGGTCAAAGATGACTCAGCCAACATCACACAGTTCTGAAGGCCTAACACTGATGGAGGCTTCTTCTCTTTTTCTGATGACCCACTTCATCCAACTCAAAATTACAACACCATTTGCTTTTACTGTTTTTCTAAATGTATTTATATTTATCTTGACTGTCTTCATTCAGATTAAACTCAACAAATCCAGTATCATGTATCAAGCCATGCCAGATTGCATCTGCTGTCAATGTGGATCCAAGAACTTGACTTTCTATTTAATAGTAGAGTCCCACTGCCTGGGATTACCTCAATGCAGCAAAACCTAAAGTAGGAGATTATTTGGGATTTTCTGACACACTCAGGTATTCACACAATGCTGATGAAACCAGTTCACACACACCTCATTTATACTGACTCTGCAGTGAGTGGTAGCTGCGGGTCAACAAGGTAGTAGCGACACACTGAAACATTGTGCTCACGCAAATGTATCCACTGTTTAAGATAATAATCCAGCTCTACCATTCATTTACACACACAACACTGTCTGCTGTGTTCTTTCTGTGCTTCAGTAAGACAAGTTAGTACATGGTGTGCCAACTTGACTTTGGAAAAACAATCTGCTGGATTGCTTTACTACATGAAACCGGTGGAGAACATCATTGTATCTCAGCGAAGAGAGCTAAAGCTCACACTTTCTTACAAAGTCAGATAGGAAAGAGAATTTCTTTCTAAATGTTTATCCTCGTTAGGGAGCAGGATTTATGGGAAATGTCTGATGATACATACCACAATAGAGAGACACAGGGTACAAACTGCCTCAGCCATGCTACTGTGATTGTTTTGGTAAATCCAGAAAGTCATCTTAAGTAAATCAATGATGTGAATAACAAAGACAAAGTAGCACCTTTAAACAAATATCAAATGATATAGAGACACTTGCCTTGACAGCTGCAGAGACAGCGGCGGTGGCTGCGATGCTCAGGCCCTGCTTGCCAAAGTTGACCATCGTCTCATAGCTCCTCTCTTTGGCCTGCACAATATACTCATCGATTTCCTACAGGGAGACAATCAATAACGTTTCTAGAAGACGGTTTAATCGAGCATAAAGTGGTGTGGCTATAATATTCTCAACAACAAACACATGGATGGATGATCTTACCCTCTCTCTGGAGGACAGCAGAGGGTGCAGACACTTCCTGTAAATGAGACTTGCTCCTCTGGTGTAGGGGGACAGCAGCCAGATCACAAAGGCTATCTTCAGCTCGTAGTACAGAGGAAACCTGGACACGGACACAATCACGGACGGACACACACACACACACACACACACACACACACACACACAGACAGACACACACACACGGCTGTCATCCTCCTGTTTTATGGTGTTCTTGAAACTTAAGAAATGGGTTACAACACAGAGCCAAAGGGACAGAAGACACAGAGTATTGCTTGTGCTGCTCTTGATTCACCTTCAGATGCTGCGTCACAAAGCACTGAACTGATTGAGGTTAGTACACTAACCTGACTGTCACTCCCACTCAACTAAGGTTCAAGTCATTGATTCTGCCACATTGTTAGGTTACGGTTGGGTGTCTCACGGATGAGTGATTGGTTTGGTTCAGCGCAAACACACTTTGACAACACTGGTCCCATTATCAGTGCCACATCTTCTATTGTTGTCAGTCAAGTTGTAGCCATTTTAATGATTTACGTCTTAAACGTGATGGTTTGTAAAATTCAGGGAACGCACAATAAAGCCTCCCAGCAAAGACAGGGTTCTTTAAGTGTAGGTTATGTAAAGCTTAATGTTACAGGGGGTTAAGTTCACATTTGTGTTCCTATACATTCTTTCATCAGTCATGTCCATGAATACATCTTTCTAATTAAATTAGTTACCAAGGAAACCCATATACAAAGCTAATTAATATCAGCAGGTGAATTTCCACTGGTGACAAACAGTGTACATACAGTATGAGACAATGAGTTTTAGATAATGATTAAATAATAGATTATTGTGTATATATCTTTTGTGTAGTTGGTGCAAACGTGTGTGTTTGTGTGGAACTCACCATGTTAGTGTTAGGTCGGTGATGGTCTCCACCACAGTGTAGAGGGCAAACACAATCCAGTACATCATCCATCGCACCTACACAGACACACACAACCCAATGAACACGGAACAATAGAACGCCTCACTTAAGAAAAGCAACACTGCTTTGAATGGAACAATAAACGTCCTAGACTGCGTCTCTCTCTTCTCTAACTACCATATGATGTGCAGGGCTTGGACTGGCCAACATGAAGCTTTGTTACTGTAACGTGTTATATATTTCAGCCGCACCATCACAGCATGAAGCTACACGCAGAATTCCCTGTATGGAAACGCTCTGATCAGCTCTACATCGCCTCTACATAGCATTACAGTGTATTGTCCATCGGTTGGTTGTGCCAGCAGGGCTACGCTTTCTCATTTGTGTACTTATGTGGACCGAACCGTGCTTCTGACCTGTATAATGACACCATTTTAATCCCAATATTCCTGACAATTGAATTAAATATAATGAAGAATTTGTTTTGTTTTTCTTATGTGGGAAAGTCCTCCAGCTCCAGATGTTCTGGAAAAGAGGAGCAGATTTCTAAACAGACAGAAAGTGTTGATCCCGTTGCACATCACATATGCACATGTTTTTGTTTGTGTGTATGTTTCTCACACATTATATAATATTCTCTCTATTCCCTTATATTCTCACACACGTTATTCACTTTATTAATTGTATTGTCTTTCATAATTGTAATTGTGCTTTGTCAACACAAATGTCATGCCAATAAAGCCTATCGAATTGAAAAATATACTTAGATACACAATTTAAAGTTTATATGGTAGTCTTTTTTTTTTTTTTATCTCTTTCCCCTGTCAGACCAGTAGTAGTGAAGATAGATGGATAGATAGATAGATACTTTATTCATCCCGAGGGAAATTTAGGAAACAGAGCTTTAGGATTTTGCTTCCCTTTGCTTTTGTGCTTTCTGCCGTCCTCCCTGCTCTCTCACTCCCTCCGTCCCTCTTTAAGGGCTTCCCAGGCTCCTCTGGCTGGATTTCAATATCAAAGGCAGCGGTAGACAGTGGCAGGCGGGCAGACGGTCACATGGCAGGCTGTGGTATTAGCCAGAACAGGCCACAGCCGCACGACTGAACACACACCGACACTATCTAAAAAATGTCTGTGTGTGTGTGTGTGTGTGTGTGTGTGTGTGTGTGTGTGTGGGTGAGTGAGTGAGGGAGTAAAGTTGGTGTTTGAAAGAGGGAGAACAAGAGAGCGAGACACAAAACACATATTCACCTGTCTCACAAGCACAAACTCTCAGAATCAGTAACACTGCAGTCTGACTCTCATTACTGGAGAGTGAAACACAGAGCCCGTGAGATAGAGAGGACATCTCATTTATATATTTCAATCCACTTCTGCCTCCACGGCTTCAGTCTCTCCTCCACCTCTCCCTTTCATCTTCCACTTCATACCCCTTCTCTCTCTCTGTCTCATCAGTAGGGAGGACATTAAGACGTGACCTCAGTGAAATATACAGCAGTCATTTTTCCTTCCGGAGGCAATAGCAGACATTTACTGGGCCGTCTGTGAATAACTGCCATCCATTAAAAGAGAAAGGGGAAAAAAACACTTGACGTCAGCTCTTTACGGCCACTGGGCCCACTGGTAATGTTAAACTTAGACCGAGCATGAAGACAAAGTTGGGCAGCAGTGGAGAACGGAGACGGGCGATTGACTGTTTTTCCTGGCCAAGGTCAGGGTCCTTGAACACAACACGAGTGAAACGTGTCATCACGTGGTCACGTCATGTCAAAAAACTTCAATTTTAAACGAGACTGTCATTGACATCAGTGAACGCAGCATGGAGAGTGTAAAACAGAGAAAGCTGGATGTGGAATGTCGCACTTCCAGGAGAAATGGACGAACAAGGATTTCTCTGTGGAAGTAAAAGGCCAGTGTGCCTAGTTTGTGCGAACGTGTTTGCTGTGATGAAAAATAATCTCGACCGTCATTACTGCACGAGACATGCCGAACTGCACGAGCTGAAAGGACGAGTGCGTTTGGATAAAGTTAACGCTCTTCGGCGGAGTTTGGCCCAACAAGCAGCTCTCTGCAGAGCGGAACATACAAACATGGAAAGATAGAGAGGTAGACCACCACACCAAGAACAGACTATTCCACCACTGCTGTGCAATTATCACTGCCATGTGCAATATTCACTTTATTTCCATCAACCACTTGGTACTTATATTGTTTTTGATTCTATTTCATTATTACTGCCTTTTTACGTCATATGTTCTTTTGCTGTGACAAGATACATTTCCCCGTTGTGGGACTAATAAAGGATTTCTGATAAAACAGAAAGATACATGGATAAAACAGTAGCTTTTTTGCACAGGCTGCGTCTTAATTTTCTTTGCCGAGGTTATGAGTTCAATAATTAGTATGGCCCTCGAAGGATGTTGTAAAAAATAAAATGGCCCTTGATATGAAAAAGGTTCCCCACCCCTGGTCTAAATGAACACTGAGGAACACTGTTCCCCCAGTTAATGAAATCTCAACACTTCCTCCATGCTTACCTGATACGTTTAGTATTTCCACAGCATTCCTCCATCAGTAGTGAGAGTCATGTCCTACCCACCTCTGCTCTGCTGTTTTACATTAAAAGCCTCCCAGTGGCTCAAAGGGCACAATCCCTCCCATTCCTGGTAGAGTTTTAATTTGAAACATATGTAAGAAGTTTTGAGTTTCACTGAGAATAATCCTGATTCCCGATAACAGAAATTCACCCTGATCAACTCATCGTGGGTGTTTATCGCAATTTGCGTTAAAGTCCTATATTGTCCCTTCCCAATTGCAAAAAACTGAAAGAATAAAGAAATAATTATCAGAGTGGTGACAAGACATGACTGTTTCTGTACTGGTAGAATTAGTGCTGTGGAAATGGACATTATACTGAATTTAGCATGCTTTACTCGAGTTGTGAGTTTCATCAGAACAGTTTTGATTCGGACTTTTACATTTAAATGTGTGATTTTCATGAATTAACGTGCACAGCAGTGTCTATAATCATGTATAATTTAGGGAAGAAAGTGATTTAAGTTTTCTTTAGCTTAAAAGTTCACATTTTATATGAAAGATATTGTTTCACCACCGAGAACATTTATGGCCTCAACAGTAAGTATATCATATTAGTGTGAATAATCCTACTTTGTCTTCATTAATGACGCCATTAAAGCTGACACTTCATCCAAGTCAGTCCAGAAGCAGAATGTCCTTGAAAAGTAAGAGGGCTTGTCTAAACATAAATAAAGAAATATACTTTATCCGCAATCAGCTCTTGCTTCCTGTGGTTTGAGCAGTAACAACACATCAGACAAGTCTACTCAAGTCAGGCTGGCATCCAGATCGCCCAGCACAGAGGCCCATTTGTCTGACAGAGTGGAGTCAACAGTGTAGCCCAGGAGTCAAAGGCTTTAACTGCCCTCATTCAACACTTCATCATTCCTGTGTCAACAGCTAGCAGCGATGTCGGGAAGGATTTTGATCAGCTAAATGGTGTCCAGTATCGTAAATGAGGCGGAGTGAAGGAAGAATGGAATGACACTATGGAAGGAGGGAGAAGAGATTGTTTTAATTACTGCTTTTACTTTTACACTGAATGGGACACATGCCGGTCAGCATGCACCCATGTGTACTGTATTGTTTATATCTGTGTGCGCATGTTTACATGTGTACACAGTGTATGCACACTGTATGCTGTACAGGCGTGCTGTAGCTCAAGTCACATACAAGCAGCCACAGGCTTGTTTCAGCTGTAGAATAGCTGCTATGTTCTGTGCTTCTGGGTGTCCTTAATGAAAAGCTCAATTTAATCTCATGAATTTGTTTTGGTTAGATGATCATGAAAGGTTGGAGGCTTGTTTGCAAACAGCAGTCGATGCTGCTCCGAGCTCGTCCTGTAGTGAGATCCAGTCATCCTTGACTGATTCAGCCCTCCTCTTGACATTTTCTGAAGGGGGCGCCAAGTGTAGAGAGTGCAGCTGTGCTCTTGCTTCGCTCCAGAGAATAAAATGTTGGTTGAAGTTTGGGCTGCTCCCTCTTTAGTCAATTAGTTGAATAATTGGTTGCGTTGGTCTTCGTCGACTAAGATTTCTTTAGTTCACTTTTTTTCATGCTGAATTACTTATTTTGAGGAAACCTATGGGTACATCTGTGGTAAACACAAGATTTAAAGTTCTTTGTGGAGAAACTCAGTCAATTAATTAACTAATCGATTAGTCGAAAAAATCATATGAGTGTTAGTCGAGGACTGCCCTAAGTTAGAAGTAAAATCGGACATGATGACCAGGAGGAACTCATTCATCAGTTAACTTCTTCTTCCTGGCTTTAGAGCAGTGGTCCTCAGCCACCAGTCCGAGGGTCATTTGGTACCGGGCCGCACAGAAAGAATGAATAAAAAAATATTATTAATATATATAAATATTATTGATCATCAGTCTGAAAGATGTTTTATTTTTTTTAATGACCGGATACATCCGTATGTGCGTCTGTGTCTCTTGTCACATGTCAAGACCATAGGTCAAGACGCTCATCTCAGTCACGTGATACTTTACTTCAAAAATTAAATTAACCATAATAATGCCGGACCTTGTGGGGAAACTGCAACCGCGCTCGGCCGGTCACTTACAGTATGTGCCAGTAGGGCTGTGCACAAATAAAACATTACCACAGGCTTTTGGTGGAATAGTATCACGACAGTAAGATTATATCCTGTTAAGACTTTAACACAATTCTGCAGTCCAAATGAAATTCTTAATACTAATGATGATGATAATAATAATAATAATAATAATAATAATAATAATAATAATAATAATAATAATAATAATAATAATAATAAAGTAACAATAAGTCAATAAGGTTCTTGTCATACATGTTTTTCTGACGGTGTGTGAATGGGTGAATGCTGATGACAAAGATTGGAAAGGCGCTATATAAATGCAGTCCATTTACCATACAGTTCAACAGCTCCACAGACTCTAAATCGTCATCTGATCATGAAGTTGAATCAACACTTCTCTGAAACAGTATGAACAGAAACTGAACATTAGCACCTTCATGAAGGAGGATTTATTACAGGACTGTTTGATTACACTGCATTAGTTTAGCTAGATGGACCTTATAAACTGGTGCACATGAATATCATAAAACAAATTCCTATTAATATTGTGATGCTAAAGTTAGCCATAGCCTTGTAGCATTGTGCTAATTGTACTGGTTACCTTACAAGCATTGAGGCAGAAGAGAAATATTGCTGGTGCGATAACTTCCCACAGCTATCAGTCATCACAATAATCAGAATACAAATGGGGGGTTTAAACAGAATTTCAACTTGACATCCTGGATATTTTTGAGACATCTACAGATCCATCTATTCCTTCCTTGCTCTCAAAGTTGTTAAAAAAGAACTTGTTAGGTAATTGACTTATACCAACCCAGCTGTTTTATTAGCATAATAAGTGGAGATCAAGCGAGAGATGCAGACAGTGAGGAAGACAAAGAAAAAGAGGTTGAAAGCAGAATCACAGCTTACTGCGTCTGAATCTGTGAGCTGGTGTGTTAACGCTGTGTGTGAATGTATTACTAACTCAGTGGCCTGGGATTTCACTCTCACTGACAACACTTACATCAGCCATGTCCACCAAGAAAACCCCTCCAAGCCCTTACACCTATATGTATCAGAAGCTGAGTTCAAATGGAAAGGAGTGCTGTGACACAACTCACAGCTCAGTGCGATTCCAATGTTTCTGGAAATACACCCAATGTACAACACAGACAGCAGTTTCCCTAAACACTTTCACAGCGTACAATCGGACATATTCCACCAACATGACTTGCAAATGGAGCGGTTCCAGCTGGGAATTCCAAACTTTGCAGTAAAATAATTGCATCACATTTATATGAAAAAAGTACAGGAAGAGGAATTAAATCTGTCCCTCTGCTGCTCAGTTCTGAGAGAGCTCATATGTTTAGATTTATACATGTATTTATCATTGAAACAGCAGTAATGCTCAGGTAATCTTTTCCCCTCAAAATGTATATGCAGCATTCTATTTTGAAATCCTCCAAAGAGATTTCTTTGAGTCAGAGTTTCTTAAGTAACCTAGGGGGAGTATTTGAATGAGATAAATGAGTTTAGTTAGTCTTATTTGCACTAATTTAATCTTTAATCTCTGCTGGAGCTTGTACACACAACGTTAGCGGTTAGCTCCACGGCCTCACTGTGTGGATTTTGATTTGCATTTTTATGGATTAAATTCCCATTGTGTAAATAATTTGTGAAAGCACCAATAGTCATTCTACAATATCATTGTCGAGGTATTTGATAAAAAATACTGTGATATTTGATTTTCACTATATCGTCCAGCCCTATCACATACACACGTGTGTGTGTGTGTGTGTGTGTGTGTGTGTGTGTGTGTGTGTGTGTGTGTGGTGTAGAATCATACAAACATCAAGGAGGCCATCCATGCTGAGTGATATTCATCTACTTACATATTCCTTAACATTTTTTGTCTTTACAGCTTTGTAGGAGTAGTATGCAGGATACAGAGTCCCAAAGAACAGCCTGCAGGGGGAGAGAACACATAACATGAATCATATTATTCTGTTACAATCACATAAATAACCCCAATTACCCATCTACTAATATTTCTTGCTAACCTGGGCACTAAGTGTTGTCAGCAGTGACATTCCTGCTTGAATGGGTAGAGTGCTCTCCCTTTGATGTGTCATTCCTTTCCCACCACCAGAAATGAAAGATGATTTGGATATACTAATGCAAACAGCCAGGCCGTTTGAATATAAGCCCATATGTGACAAATCTAAGGAGGTGTGTTTGCACTAACAGTAGACATTGGTGGGTTTTTACATGGTAGGAGAAACATATACAATTGATCCGTTTACATTCAAGTAAAGTTTGTCTCCACCTTTACTGTCTGGTTTCCACACTCAGTGTCCCCACACACCACACACCACACACCACACACCACACACCGGACTTTGCAATCAAACCAAAATGGCAGTACAGCATGATCCAAAGTATACGGAGGCTTACATACCAAATTGTAATTTTGCAGTTAAAAGCCATCATCTGTTCCTGCAGAACAATCTGGGTACAAATGTATATCCGGCTATGATCGGGTGTAGGGTTCTGACCTACAGTCTGAAGACAATGACTCAATGTTTCCCCTGTCATCTTCTGCAGCGGCAGTGGTTAGTGGTACAGTGGGTTTAGTTCCATGTCTGCTCCAGTGCAGGTTTCAGAACCACCTCACTATACCACACTCTTCTTTTGTTCTTCACTGAGATACAAAGTATTTGCTTTGTACAAATAGTCATTGTTTTATTGAATTTGTGTGTTTTTAGGATGTGGGCTTTTTTGCACTGCTGAAGAATTTTTAGTTCCTGTAGGTGGTGCCGTTTTGTCTGTCCAGCCCTGTTAACTGTACAGCCTTTTTTTTTTAAATGGGAAACAAAATGGAAACGTATAATGCAGTTTGTGTGCACACGATGAATGCAAGTCCAATATTCACTATCTTCTAGCTCTACTGTGCTCTCCACCAACTCCTGAGAAAAATATCTGTCTTTTTATCTGCTGAATGCTCCACTGTGTTCACTCACTAATCTCCAACTGTGTGTCTGCTGTTCGATACAGAGGTACAGCGTGAAAACAGCAACCAGCTAATATTCAGTCTTAGCTGTGAAACTGAACCAAAACAGTGAAGCTGCAGGCTCCAAAAGCATTACAACCAGCTGAATGATACTTAAAGCTCTGTAGAGGAACTGCAGTGCTGCTGATGATTCTCATGAGTGACACCTTTTACATTAAACTGTCATTTTGATCCATTCAAATATTCATAAGTGCAGGTTCAAACTGAATGTCATCAGTTTCATAGTTTCATTTGGATTTCAGCTGCGCCACAAGAAAAGATAGAGTAATTCTAAAAACAGTGTTTTTGAACAAACATTATAGAGATTAGAATGCAGAGATATTACAGATATCATTATTGTAGTCCTCACTACCAATGAACAAAGGACCGACCACTTACAGTGACACACACACACACAAAAACATTCAAAAACAAGAGGCAGGTTAGAGGTGGGTGATATGTGTTAGTCCCTTGTTCACAATTTTGCAAATCATTAGCCATTAACAGTTTCTCAATTGGTTTTCCACAAAACATTATGTGATGAAATATATTAATATTAGAGTCCAACTTAGCCAATAAGGTGCCTGGACCGAAATATGTGTAAATGTTCGCTGATAAATAACAAAATGTTAATCTGTGTCAGCCTCAAAAAAACATTGGTCAGGCTAATGATGTTGGGCGATACGGAAACATCCTCTATGGAGGCCCAACAGAGGCAAAGATATCCTTACGTGCCAGATTATGTGTCAAACCCCGAAAACAAAACAGTGCTTAATTGTAAAGATCGGCATTATAAATGTATAAAAAGGCTCGAAAGGCCAAACTGAGTGAATCCTGCGGTGTGGTTTTCTCTAATACTTGACAAAGCTCCTCGAGGACCACAGAAGCCGGGGGACACCTCCCTGCTCTCTTCCTTCTCTCCCTCTCTCTTCTTCTCCCTCTCTTCTTCTCCCTCTATCTGTATGCATTTATGTAAATGTATGTTACTAACTCATCATCCGGGGTATCATCCCCGGAGTGTCTGTCTCTCATGTGGCAGGTTGCCACTGATAAAGTTTACGTCAGGATCATGAATCGTGACAGCGCCTGCTGACCTGGTCCTGCTGGACACCGGGAAGCCTTTTTGACATTTTCCTGGATTCTTCCAAACTTTCTATTTCTTTTTTTTTTCCAATACAACATAATTTCTGTCAAATGTTGTATTTGTACTATGTTGTTTATCCTGTACACACAACATCTATTGCACGTCTGTCCGTCCTGGGAGAGGGATCCCTCCTCAGTTGCTCTCCCTGAGGTTTCTTCCATTTTTCCCCCTTTAATTTTGGGGTTTCTTTTAGGAAGTTCTTCCTTGTGTGATGTGAGGGTCTAAGGACAGAGGATGTTGTAACCTGTACAGTCTGTAAAGCACACTGAGACAAATGTATAATTTGTGATATTGGGCTATACAAATAAATTTGATTTGATTGATTGAGAAGACATTATACAACTGTTACAACCAGGACCAGGGTGAACTTCTGAGTGCCTCTCTAAAGCCAGAGGTATCACAATGGTGCAGCAATTAGTCTTTTGATAATCCAACAAATTAACAACATTGCTTGCAAAAAAAACAGAGATATAAAAGGGACAGATACCCTGTAGGGAAGTCACGGGAACCGATACTTTGGTACAAAGTCAAAATTATGAAAACGTGGCAGTACTTGACTTTCTACAGTACCGCAGGTACCGTATGTATCATAAGAACCGTAGGAACCGGGGGGCTCGAGACTAACGGCGTCATGTTGTTGCCTTAGAAATGTTTTATTTTGATTCTGCTTATTGGTTCTTAAACACACGAGTCTGGCCGTGCGCACTAAACTGCAGGTTTTCTCCTCTGCACCCTCTCTCTATAACAGCTGTTAGCTGTCCGTATCGGAGGTTTTATTGACTTGTATTAAGGTGAGTTTAGACTATTCAGTAAAAATGTGTATTGGGTGAAGGTAAAGAATATTACAATGTGGTGGGTTCAAATGTAATCTGGAAAAATTTTGTTTTTGGTGAGAAAGTTATTCAGGTTTACAGTTGTTTGAAGGAGATGTTTTCAAAGCATTATAAAATAGAGGAGAGGGAATTATGACCTTTTAAACTTCCTTACAAAAACAGTATTCAAACGTAATGAAGGAGTGTGCTTGTTTATTTTATTTTTTTCGTGGCATCGAATCAATGTGGAGAATTGTGGAATTTCACTGGTATTGGTATCGACTACTACATTTCTAGTATTGTGATATCCTTAATACCACGGTATAAATAGTATGGCTTCATCTGACATTTGACAAATGTACATCGAACTGAAAGCTGTAGTGAAGAAAAACACTGTCAAAGTGTACTGCACTTCGGTACAATGATGATATAGATAATTAAATGTCCCTGGATTACCTCAGTCTCCCTATAATTCATTTAACTGTTCTCAAGACTGAAAAACTGATGCACATAATGCATAAAACTAATTACACCTATCCAATACCAATGTCAACGGGAACGAAAGACAAGAGGGAAAGAAGAAGAAAAAGAAGAGGAAAGAAAGAGAATTTGAAGGAGGCATGGTCTTACTTAGGACAGTCATGTTGGCAAACCTGACTGGCAGACTTGAGCTGCTGAATTTAAACTGGCCCAGAATTAAAACTGGCATCGGGGGGAGAGAGGGGCAGGAGAGGGGAACCTCTTGCTACTGTAACAATACAGCTGCGTTTCCACCGCATTGTTTATCAGGCCTCCAAAGTGCACCAAATTGATGTATATATATATACACATACATACATATATCTATATCTATATATCTATATATCTATATATAGATAGATATATAGATATATGTATGTATGTGTATATATATATATATACCACATCAATTTGCGTGCACTTTGGAGGCCTAGACTAAACAATGCGGTGAAACCGCAGCTGTTCTATTGTTACATTTAGCAAGAGGTTCCCCTCTCCTTGCCCCTACTCTCCCCTCGATGCCAGGTAAGTTTGAATTCTGGGCCCAGGTTTTCAAGGTTTTTAAATTCAGCCAGCTCAACGAATCTTGGATAGATCAGTAGGTGCATATGGATCGCTGACCACCCGCGTACTTGGAATATAGGCGGGGCGATTAAGCAAAGAGGAGAACAGAGCAAGAGGAGTGGAAGTGCGAGCGGGCGCGCGCGAATAAGGATGGATTGATGGAGGGAAAGAAGGCGCGGAAGCAAGGGAACGAGGAGGGGAGAGAGGCGAGAGAGAGGCGAGGAGGGACGAGCGGAGCAGAGGACGCAGATGAGCGCGGGCGAAAGCCGCGGCAGAGAGGCGAGAGTAGAGGCATAGTGCAGAAGGTAGATGCGAAGATGAAGAGTATAAGGCGAGGGGGATAGGGGGCGCGCACCAGCGAGTCTCTATATCTCTCTCTCTCTCTCTCTCTCTCTATATCTCTCTCTCTTATATCTCTCTCTCTCTCTCTCTATATCTCTCTCTATATCTCTCTCTCTCTCTCTCTATATCTCTCTCTCTATATCTCTATATATCTCTATATATATATCTCTATATATATATATATATATATCTCTATATATATATATATCTCTATATATATATAGATATATATATCTATATATATATATCTCTCTATCTATCTATATATACGGTATATATAGATATATATATATATCTATATATATATATATATATAATATTAGTATTTAAAAAGGACGCAATTGGAGTATGAAGAGAACACCCGTGAGACCGCAGCGCAAAGTCTGTACGAGCCTTTATCGAATAAAGTCATTGTAAATGTAACTGAATTGATTTCTGCTTTCTCCAGCAGCACTGTCTCATAGTTGGTTTTGCTTCATTAATTTGGGTTTTAAGGTTATAAAATGAATACTTAACCTGTCCAGTAATTACATGGTTTCCCTGCTTAAGAAGATTTAAGATTTAGAGACCGGTATATTTGGAACCATATGCATTTCAGTAATTGAAGAGAACAAGTGTCTAAAGCTATCGGTTGCAGCTGCCTCTGGAGACTCTAAAAGGTTTTATAATACTTGTTTCATGCACTCTTCAAAGTCAGTGGAGTTCCCCTTTATAATAAATGATCAAAGAAATCACACCAATGCTGCCGCAGCAACATTTGCCAGAAGTCACGAGCTCTCAAAATGAATGCTTTATTTGGCTCTACCACATGCAATGCTTTCACCTTTATAAAAGGGACAAATGCCGAGAACAGCCTTCACAGTATTATCCAAATGGCCAAAGCTGACAGACATGACTGACAAAAAGACCAGGATGTCAGAAATCCTCTCAGCCTAGTGGTGGTGATGGTCTAGTGGTACGGCTTCCAAATACAACACCAGAAGGTTGTGAGTTCAATACCAGGGCTGTACTTAACCCTGAGTCCAGGTCTGCTAAATGACCTGTAATGTAATCATTAATAAGAGTAGCAGGTTCTGTTCTCTGATGGGGCATCAGGGTCTATCTCTATCTCTCACTTATCTCTTATCACATCACTCTTCTCAACCAGTCATATGTTTTTCTCGTGTGTAGTCTGGTTCCATCCTTCACCTCAGCACTATGATGTTCAATATTTGAGAGTTTAAAACATTTATAGCCTACATTGTATTCAATATTTATATATTTTGGTGTTACATTTGGAATTGCTGCTCACTTAATTTATTCATTTTTATATGGAAAACTACACGATCTCTAGTTGAAAGAATAAAGTTCTCAACAATCAATCAATCAATCAATCTTACCATATGCTATCTCCTAATTGTATATTTGAATAATGATTTCAAAATGTAATGAGCTGACATGCATTCTATTGTCTTTGTTATGACAATGCTGTGAAGCACTTTGGGCTGCAATTCTTGTATGAAAGGTGCAATACAAATAAAGCTTATTATTATTATTATTATTATTATTATTATTATTATTATTATTATTATGTCACAGCAATATTCTGACTCTTTGATGGCCTTATCTGACACAGTCACCATCTTAAAGACATAAATACCATGTATTCTGATCTGATAATTCTGAACATTTTTTATTTCAGCCCAACCACCATAGTTTGGATTTCATTTAATCCTCAAAAAGTTTAGTAATCTAAAAGGGCGTCAATATGCCGAGCACCTGGTAAGGATGCATTGATATTCTGGTCTCTACTTGTTTGATTGCCCTGTCGCCACGACCCCGACATGGCAGCAGGATAAATGAATGATCTACTTTAAAAGGAACATGGAATCTTTCAGACTAAATGATAAAAATGTGAAAGATTTCGTAATAACAGCAACCTACAAACAGAGACACAGACACAAAGTGAATGGGGTTATACACAGACACACTGACCAGAGTCCCTTCAGCAGCCGGCGAGCCGCCAACAACCACAGCCGTTTATGTTCCTGCTGTTGCTATAGAAACAGCAAGGCTGCTGTACATGCTCTCTCTTCGTGTCTACATCTCACTGTCAACTCACTGTGCTTTATTTGCATAAATATAGAGAACCATCAGCCCAAATAAGTCAACTTTGAATGAATCCCTTCCCTCTCTTCATTAGTATGTGGGTGTGTTTGTGTGCATGTTTGTAGTGGAGAAGCTGGATCAGTTTCCCCACGGGAGGTTTTCTCCTTCGTCATTAATTCAAGGTACACACAAAAGATAAATAACTATGCATTACATTTTATTCCACACAATGTTAAACAACATGTGAGCTTAAAACACAATGAATTAAAACGTATTGAAAGTGCAATTACCTCAAATTAAGTAAATAAATAGCAATGCACCACATGAAGAGGCTTCAAAGGCAAAGCATAAGCCGAATAATGCACATAATAATAATTATTATTAGTCCATACAAGTCTTTCCTTTCCATCGTTATTCAAAGGCCTTTTTTTTGGCTAGCAGATCTTAGTCATGCTAATGAAAGGCGATTCCTGCTGATGCTGGGATAATAGCAGATATTTGTGTCTCAATTACTACTAATTTGCTTTGACTGCAGTGAGTCTAGTCACAGAACTCCTGCACACACACACACACACACACACACACACAATGCTGGGCCCATGGTGTGAACACAATCAAGCTGGTAATAAACAAGCTCAACAATAACAACCTTATCAGGCTCACGTCACACCTCATGATCTTTGCCGTTTCTTTTCTTTATTTGAATTATGCGAGAAGCTTTTCTTTTTTTTTTTTGCATAACTTGCTGTCATTTCTTTCTACACACAAGTGTTAATGAACACACCTGTAGGATAGTCTGTTAAGCAGGAAACTGGGGGATGGATTTGGAGCGTTCCTCTGGGACAGCAAGGCAATCAAAGACAGGAAAACCAAGCCTCAAGAGTGGACAGGAGTCAGAGCAATTCATAGGAAATGACACTCTCATCACAATGGTTACAAATACACAAAGTATTTGCTCCCCATGAATTCAGATTAATTAATCAAATCCATCAAAACGCATGATGAAATGTGTAAAGGACAGCTTTTATGGAGTGTTTTGTCTGTATGTCCCCACGTGTTCAGCACACAACAATGACTGCGTAATATGGACATAAATAACCTGGTTATGATCAGGTTATTGGAGTATCCTGTTCATGTGTTTGTACTTGTAAACGCCATTTCCCGTTGACAGCAACCGGGATAAGCCCATATACCGTTCATGAGAAACTCTGAAACACACCGGGATACTGGTGCATGCAGCCAGGCGGACCACAGAAGCAGCAGTTTCTTAAAAATACATGGCTATAATTTACTCAGCAAAAAATCTCCTAGTTTGGCAATTCTTAGCGGATCAAGCCGTTCCCACAAAAGTATCACTTTTCACTACCGTTGCCTCCCAATGACTGTATCTATGGCTTTTCTTAATATCTTAAATGTACATTTACATCTTTGTGAATTTCCAGCGGAGACACTTAAAGTGTCTCCATAAACCAAACTCAGGCGAAAGAATTGAATGTGCACAGAAATGTTTTAATTTAGTGAGAAACAGGGCCTCTTCTTCATACCAAAACTACCATCTCTCTAATTCCCTTCTCTCCCTCCTCTTTCCAACACCTTCTCCCCCTCTCTGTATGCAGCTGAGAAAATAGCCCCATTGCTTTTAGATAGACCTGGACTCTGGGTCAATTTCTCTGGTTTCCTGACACCGTACACCACCAACAACCAGATGGAGGGAGGGGGAGGAAAGGACGACGAGAGAGAGTGCAAAGGAAAAGAGAGAAAGACAGAACAAGAGCAATAAAAGCAGAAGACATACCGAGAGGGAGAAACAGGACAGAGAGAAAAAAACTGATGTCCAAGATATGAGCTTGCACCATCTGGTTTGAGCTTCAGGAATAAGAATTTGATTACATAACTTTTCCCCTAAAAAGAGAGAGAGAGGATTGTTGAGAAAACTGCTGTTACAGCAAATGAGGATGTTACAGTCCAGGTCTGTACATACCCAGAGGATTCCCTCATGGGGACACAAATGGCATACATGAGACTGGTCTCACAGCTCCCTGAATCTTCCCACATTAAAATACTGACTTAAGGAATCGTATACAAGTTCAAACCTGTTCCAAAACTAGCTCAACTTTGCATATTTTTGGAAGCATAAATATGCCAAGATCGCCTAGAATAATAACAATGGAGCAACTTGAATAAAGCACACACACACACACACAGTGATAACACTAATTCTCACCAAGTTAATAGCTGAGAACACAGCGACATTGCTATAAAACAGTCAACAGGTCAGACACACAAGCCGTCAGACATTAGTTGAAAAGACCAACAGTTTATCAAGATTATCTAAACCAATTCATTTGGAAGTTAAACAGAGTGAACACACCTGGAATGTTGCTAAAGAATCCCCAATTGCAAAGACAAACTGGGAAGTTGAAGCAGTAAAGGTGAAACCTGCACAAATCGGTCTACACCAACTTGCACAGACCTTTTAGTCTTTGACAGTCAGGAAGGAACATAAACCTTACGAGTGAGTAAATACACTAGACTTTCTGTGGCCAAGGCACACCAAAGACCAAGCCACAATCTCAAGGAACACCTGTGTTCATATCCGGGCAACATCGCTGGACTTCTTTGAAGTGATGTCACTGTGCTGCCACATGTCTGGCATCATGACTACAATTACTATTATTACTTCAGATGAAAGCCAAAATTACTGAATGTGACTCAAATTATAATAATCTGGAATTACTGTACATTAAGACCCTGTCACACATCTCTGTATGGCAGAAATGTATGCTGGCGTATATGAATATTTGTCAGAGTCCAAATACGTCCAACTTTTCATCGGCTCTGAAAAGTGAACATATACAGATATGCATGTCTAACCTGTTGATATCGCATCACTTACTTATACAATATGTATCAGACGAATGCCCAACGAATGCATAACGTATACAAAAATATGGCGTATACAAAATATGGGCAACACGCTGGTGTACGTTGATATAAGGCAGGGGTCCCCAAACTTTTTCCTGTGAGGGCCACATAACTTTTCCCTTCTCTGATGGGGGCCAGGGTCAGTTTGTAACAGAAAAAGTGTGACGATCGCAGGGATGCCTAAACGTAAACATTTATTGTTTTCCAGAAGGCCACACATAACCAAATATTAATAACCCTTTCTGGGATCTTCACAGAAAAGAAAGTCAGGAAATAAATAATACTATTAGTGAAATAAATAACCAAATAACCCTCTCGGGGTTCTTCACAGAAAAAATAATGTTTCACTTGTTCCAAAAGCAGCGCAAGTTTCACCTCAAATGCTTTTATGTGAGAATACATGTCGCAAATGAGTTCCCCCTGGCCTTGTAGCTGCAAGTTAAGGCTGTTCAGCATTTCTGTCACATCTGTTAAAAATGCGAGGTGCCATTTCCATTCTGGGTCGATCAGCTCTGGGACCGTTTTGTCTTTTGAATGAAGAAATGCGTTAATTTCGGGTAGCAGCTCGTAAAAACGCCTCAAAACTCAGGCACACCATGCATCCTACTTATCCTGAAAAGCTTGTTTTGTTTGTTTAGTTCAGAGAGGTGCAAGCTGACTGCAGCAGGACCACATTTCAACTGAAGACATTAGGGTGCTGCAGGGATGGTGTGTTTTTGTATTCCAACCCCAGAAGTTAGCATCACACTGGTTCCCTTGACGAAAAAGTAAATGGGATTTTTCCATTTCATTCTGGATTATACATGAAAATAATCTCAGTGACAAACAAACATTTAACATACTTGCATTTACTGAAGTATTTTATGTCGTAGAACAAAACAATACAACCTCTTAATCTTATGTTAACCACAGACCTTGTTTCAGGGTTCTAACCAAAAACCCATTAAAAAACCATTGACTTTGAGATGAGGAAACAGGAAGTGCTCAAATGCTGACTCAATCCCGGGTTTTAGGACTCATTCCTGCAGCTCTCTGTAGAACCAGTGTAGTTTACAGAGTCAATACACTCATGAGCAAACAGATATATTTTATGCTCCTGTGCAATTTGGTGAAATCAAACACCATAGACCAGGGGTCGAACCATATATAGAGTCATCGAAAGGTCAGGTTCCCGACCCCTGCCATAGACCTACAACAAATAAACCCTTCCAATAATACCATAGCGTTGACCATTCTGAGCTAAAGGGCTCATGCATAAAAACTCAATTGTAGAGGAGCTCATGAGCATACCTCCTGTACTCTTTTAATTGTGCTACATTTCTGAGAATAAGAACACTGCTGCGCTATTTGATAATCATCACCATAGAGGTCCACATTTTTGGGAAGAATATATATATTTTTTTACATGGCTGTTCAACTCCTGGGCAGACAACTCAACTTCCTTTGTAAACAAACACACAGGCTTTTTTCATTTTTCATCTTCATCTCGTCTGATCAACACTTACTTTAACAACGACATGGCTACCTGGAATGAAGTGTTCAGCGAGAGAGGTGTGAAAATGGTCAGCAAAAGCTGCTTTGTTTTAATGTGTCATAACAGCTTATATATTTCAGGTCTTCCAGTTTACTTTTCTAATGATGAATACAGACTACCGCCGCCTGCTGAGTTATTTCCTCTCACGCAGGCGCAGAAAGTACGTGCTAGTTTGCTGTTGGCTGTAGTCTTTGTGGTGTGTCCAAATACGACTTTTGGGCCAAGACAGAGGCAAAGAGAGGAGACACAACAGTCTCCACTAGTTATTTGACGCATGTTTGGTGATTCTGGGCCTTAAAAGGGAAGCTGTAACAAAGACTTAGAGCTGGACAAACAGGGACTAGGAGCGATGTACACAAATATTCCAGAACCATTCCTTGCAGGCTGCACACTAAACTTAGTTGGTCCTGGATTGCTGAGGTGAAAATCAACATCCGCCTTTTGTAACTGTTGCAATGCTAGGCAATTTAAATGGTTGTTGGAAAGGAGATGTGATAAGGTCGAAAGAGTGACAGAAACAATAAAAGAAAGAAGCCGGTTCCAAATGTAGTGAGTGCAGTCTGATGGGCGTGTTTTCTGGTTGCAGCACATTAAAACACAGAATAGGTTTTGGTTTTTCTTCACTTAATATGTTGCTTTCTTAGTTTGTGTTTTGTCAACTACACAAATGTTTTAACGTTAACAGAAAAAATGTATTCTTAAATGATTGATCCTAAAGAATTTGTCATCATATAATTCCAACATTACATACAGACTCAGCACTGCAAACCATTAATGAACTACAGATGTTTTCATTTATTTTACTCAAGTTCCATTAGGAGTAAATGGCATGACCAAATTACAGAATCATCTCACCATCAGTATGTTACAATATTTGCTTTGCAGATATCTGTGGGCGTAACTGCAGCCAGCCATTCTCTGCAAACGATTGGGCACCAAATAGCATGTGTAAGTCAATATGTTGAATTCCGATTTGGTCCCATAAAACTGCAAACTATGTATAGACAGACTACAATTCCAGCACTGTTTATCTGATTATCTGATAATAATATCAATAAATTAAAGCTGAATGTTAGCTCTTTAACCTTATAACCAGTGTTACACTTGATGGGCTGAATCCATCGTTAATGGACTTTAGTACATTCTATCATTCACTTGCATTATTGAAAATGTAGCATTTAGATGCAGGAGGGTAGACCAAGTTATCTGTTTCCTACATTTAGACCCAGGTCTTGATCCACATATTGACCTATGACAACAGTTATACAAAATAAAGTGTTCATTATCTCACAACATAAAGCTGTGTTTGAAAGTTACATTAGAGAAAAAGGAGAGGCTTTTCATATTTTTTTCCTCCACTTCCTTCTGTCCTTTCCACCACATTCTTATCCTCCATTGTACCAAGTTATGAAACTAGGGTTCCTGGATGTAAACAGATGGAGACTGACAAAAGGATATTGAGAAAGAGATTGAGAAAAAGGAATGCCGTTAGATAAAACATTTACATTTGTATCCAAAAGTAAAACACATCTCCAGTGTAATAAATATGAATATCTGACTTCTGCTTTATTCACAAAGGATTCTAGTGGCATGGCAATAGATAACTAGCTACCCAGTAACCCAACAATTCCATGGAAAAAGCCAAACAATTTCCTTTATGTAGGTTAATTTGCCTTTGTTCCTGTTGCCAGGTTACTTTGGGCACGGCTGGCTAATAATATCTTCAACATGACAGCTGTACCTGACACTCCTTCACAGATGAACATGAAGAACGTGAAATGTTCCACCTCACCGATACCGATCCTTAACAAAAGTCAAAAGTGAATTTGGTGCGGCTAACTCACCAGTTGTGTGCATGGCCATGATTTTTAAACAAGATGCTAGCCTTAGCTTTGGTCTCAATAGCTAATCACCAGCCACAAGGCTAGCTATGTATACAACCATTTATATTACACAATAAACAACACTGTTTGTGACGTCTGGTAACTGTTTGCTAATCCAAATGATATAGTTTCTTTTTGACATAGTTTCCGCAATGATCTAGAAAATTAAAGGACTGAGGTCACAACATAGCAGCAGGACGTTAACAAGTTAGCCAAGCAAGCTAACACAGTTCAATCCCATCAGATACTTTAATTTTCTCCATGGGGTAAAATGACCATTTTAGTTTACTTTCAGTATTATCATTTGTCTTGGTACTTACACAACGCTTCTCGAAATCATCCAGGACACCATGTTTTCTGTCTTTGTTCTGTAGGGCTTTGTCAGTGGTAGAAGACAGCCCGGTGATAACGTTAATGGCTAGCCGAACCGCTTTAGCTTTTAACTTCTTCAGCCAAAACTTCGATGAGCTAAACCAGGACCAGCTAGCTACCGCTCTGCCGACATGTCAGCAAACGTTACTGCTCTGTTTTTGTAGCCATAGCTAAACGATTAAGTATCTATCCAATATGATTCCTACTCTATAGTTGCAATCTCTCAGTACCTCAGGTTTCCTCCTTTCCTCTATACTTTACTCCCCAACAGTTCCTGGCACCAGGACAGTGCTCACATAGCCCCTGACGTCAACAGGAAAAGAACAACCTCCTGAACCTAGGATTGGCCAGTTCACTCTGTTTACAACAAATACAAACCATCATTGGTTGGCCACGTTTGCCCATGTGACTTTTGCGTTTGACAAATGCAGTGGAACTTCAAACTCAGCGACCCGTGCTCTGATTGGCCTGTCTTCGATTCGTGGCGAATTCCAACCAACGGGTAAGAGAAGAAATAAGTTGATGGTGAATTTTCTAGCGTTGGTGTATGGGAAGCATTTTCTAGCACGGAAACAGACGGTGGATTTGTTTATGTTGCACAGTATAGGCAGGTTCTGTCTTAATACCAAATGTGCTTGCTGATCAGAATATTAGAAAAGTATATCTATGTATTGAAAATTACATAAAGAAAATCTTAATGAACCCTTTTAGGAACGACCAAAGGAAGTGGTACCGCCCCTAAGTGGCGCAGTGTGCATTAAAACAAGCGCTCCTTTCCTCATTGGAAAATATATCGTGTCCATCGTGGCGGGTAAAGCCTTTACATTCGGGTAAGTCCTTATTGATCCATAGGCGTCTGATTAAATAAATAGTGATTCTAATTAACCAAAAAAATTAATCAATGTTTCTTTCTATGCAGAAAAACATGTTATTATTTAATAAGCCTAAATTGTGTTATATAATCATTTGATTACCAAGAAGAATAAGTGAACATAACAACAAATAAGTGGGTCCTTCTCATTTGAATAAATTTAATAATTTAATAAAACACAGGTTCATGAATTTTCTCAGGCAAGAACTAAAATCCTAAAAGTTATTTTCCAAATATGCATTGTGCAAGTAATGGCATATGAAATCATATTTACTTCTAACTATTTATGATGCATCTCTCACACAAGCTTACACCTGTACTAAACCTGGTATTCATATTTATTCTCTTCCATATTGTATCCAAACAAGTATAACATTTTATTAGGAAAACTGTACTTAATCAACAACAAACAGGTAAATACTACAATAGAAAATGGAAAATTATTTTATTTATTTTTTCTTGTATTTGCACATAAGGTAAGTGGCTTTGGAAAAGACTGGATACCTGGAATACAAATGCAGTGGACTGCTTTTGTCTCACTCATTATGTAAACCACACCAGTCTTTAGGTCGTAATCATATTCATTACAGTTTTCTATACACGGCACTTGGCAGACACAATCCCCATCTGTGAGCTTCAGCATTCCTGCCTCTTTGTGTGTGCTTGTCTATCTTTGTGTGTAGATGATATCTGAGCACATACACATGTGTGTGAGCTTGTATGCAGCTATGAGCTTGTGCCTTTATATATATATATATATATATATATATATATATATATATATATATATATATATATATATATATATGTGTGTGTGTGTGCATGTTTGTGACCACATGCAGATGTGCATGTTTTGTGTACATATGATGCGAGTTATGGGGGAGGAGGCGGGTTGTGTACATATCTACTTGTTATTCATGGGGGTGGCTGCTGCAGTGTGCAGCAGTGTGAGGGAGATTCCCAGTGGAGCCTCTCTGGTCACACTGGGAATCTGTGACAACATGAGCATCAAGATCACAGCTGAACAGAAAACACCTCCACACCGAGCATTCAGCGGCTCCACTGCTAACCTCACGGCACTGTATAATGTCACACATCTGCAAAATCCAGTTAGAAATATACATTTTTGCAAATTAATCTAACTGAATAAATACACTTAAAATAATCCATTGGTAAAATCCAAGTTGTATTCAGAATGACATATTTTCTGCTTTAAGGTATTCAATTATGCAGTGCATCAATATTCAGTGATATATTGACATTAACATGCTGTTCAAACAAATAATATTCATCAAGAAATATACAATACAGTGCACCTGCTCACTTACATCTCACTCCAGACCGTTTTTTGTAGTCAGTGTTTATTCACCACAAACAGCCAACGTAGTGACTGTTCAGACGTTAGCTGGCCAAGTTTTCAACTTGTGCAGATGTGTGTCATTGCCTCAGTATGCACTGCATCAGGGTGAATTTAAATTTAAACAAATCTGTTTGTTTTCAGTCTGAGAAACAAGTTTATTGTGTTATCATGAATATCTATTTATCACGGTGTATGTTCGGTTATATAATTTTTTGTTGCCATGTCAAATAAATCAAATCAAACCAGGTACAACATGTTTAATTAGTGAGCTGTATACACAATATAACCAGATGTTGAACTTTGATCACCTAGCTGCTTTCAGTCTTTGTGCTAAGCAAGGCTCCAGATCTTAACTAAGTGTTGGGAAACTACATCATCATTCTATAATGACAGTGTGTGTGTGTGTGTGTGTGTGTGTGTGTGTGTGTGTGTGTGTGTGTGTGTGTGTGTGTGTGTGTGTGTGTGTGTGTGTGTGTGTGTGTGTTAGAGAGAGAGAGAGAGTGTGTGTTAGAGAGAGAGAGAGTGTGTGTCTTTTAAAAATGTTTTTGTGCGTGTGTGTGTGTGTGTGTGTGTGTGTGTGTGTGTGTGTGTGTGTGTGTGTGTTAAACAACTTTGCATGTTTATCCTTACTTCGATACAGGTGTTAGAAGCGGTCAAAAAGTTAAGCCGCCTATTAAATTAAATGAATGCCTCTCTTCATGTCCAGTCTGAACTTTGACTTCATCAGAACAGATCGTTGACACAGAGCAGAGCTTTTGCACTCATGATGCTTAGACTGCAGCGTTGCTACCGTAAACACGTCAATAGACTCACCTTAAAATCCAGGAAGCAGCGGCACTGCCCTAGTGTAATTACACTAGTGGTTTACTACTGAAACTACAAACAATTTGAACCCTTAAAAGGAAAGGAATTATATATTTTTTTACCATTGCTTCTCCACTGTAAGTCAACCCTCTTTGACTAGCCCCACCCCTATAAATTATAATACTTTTTGAAATAAAGTCAATTGATGGAATATTGTCCTACCTGGTCACTTTTTTGTTATAATTTCCTATGACATGTAAATTGTCAATTTAATCATCAAAGTAGTTTGAACTATTTTTTAGTTTATTTAATTAGCCAAACTAGATTTCTCCCTATGGTTGCATTGCTGCAGTTCAACTTCTTCCAGTGTGAAGTAATTAGAGTAAAGCTATGATTTCAACACGTCACGTTCAACAAGTAGCTTCCAACACGTCTGTACTTAACAACAGACATGAGATTGATATCCAATGTTGTACAATTCACTTAAACAACACAATTTAAGATTGTGGGAAGGATGAAACCCTCTTTTAATGGTCACACACAGTACAGAGTACACAGTGAAATGTGTTCTCTGCTTTTATCCCATCCTAGTCTACTACTAGGCAGCTCATAGGACAGCACCCAGGGAGCAATGGGAGTGAGGATGTCCGGTGCCTTGCTCAAGGGCACCACAGCAGGGCAGGAGGTGAACTGTCACACTCCATTTTTTTTTTTAGGTCGAGTCGGTGACGAACAGTCCAAGCCCCTACTGACTGAGCCACTGCCGGACATGTACCCTCATCTATAGCTATGGGAGAGCAGGTTCTTCCTCTTCTAATTAAAGGAACACTGCCACATTTTCTGACCCGCTGTTTGCCATGTTATCCATGAGTCAGATTGGAATGGTGTCATTGGTTTCATGCTTTTAAGGTCTAGGATTTAATCTGGTTTAATACAAAGACTGCAAGCAGGGTGTAACTGTTATTTTAGATCCGTCAAAAGTGAATAATATGCTTTCTAACAACTCTTAAGCCATCCAACTGCCCAGCCATCGGTCAAGAAGTTCCAATGCTAACTAAAACCACAGTGTCTGCTTTTTACACAACTACACCTGTTCCATAAAAATGACAAAATATATAAACCATCCTGTTAACTGTCACAATTTCTTACTCCACCACTATGACCCACCTCTGCTCTACTCTTTTCTCCTTCTGCTTCTTTCATCTTTTGTCTCATGTGCATTTAGCGTGACTGTGTTTCTTCTTTGCCCTTTTTCTGTCTCTCTGCTCATCTTCCCCTGCTTCTCTTCCTCCTTCATACCACCGCTCTCTTTCTCTCTCTTCCCCTCTTACATCCCACCCTGGAGGTTGTACCAGGCTGTGTGCTTTTCTCCATGCGTCACAAACCAACCTCTATACTGTCCTTAAGATCCCTACACTGTGCACACACAAGTAAAAGCACACAAGTGTGCAATCCTCCATAGAGCCACATACGCACAAAACACACACACAAACCTTCCATCTCTTGTCCTCCTTCTGCTCCTCTGCCTTATTCTCTCCTTCACCAATTATCTCTGTCTGAGGCTGTAAAGGAGCAACACAATGCAAACTAGTAAACTGGTAAATCCACTGTGAAAGAAAGAGACCATATGTCAGTTGCATTTAAAATTCTAAAATAAATGTTCACATACTTTTCTTAACAAGATTACAAAGAGAAAACAAATGCAGAGGAAAAAACAACAACATGGGTATCATAAAACACATGGGGATAAAACATAGTATGTGAAATGGCAAGAGTTGGATGATAACACCCAAAACTTAAAAATATTCATAAACGCTTTATTATAAAAGACAGCTTTAAGAAAGAGTTTAAAAGACACAAATGACGCTGCCTAATCTGATATATAATGGCAGGGTCTGGGGGCTCTAACAGCAAAGACCTGGTCACCTTAACCACTATAACCATAACCACTGATCTAAGGGACCGCCCAGGTGATCAGTAGAATTATAAAATTATTATGGAACAAAATGGTCAGCCAGTGTAAGTTGGCACAGAAGTCATGAATTCATATTTCAAGTGCATTACAGTCCAAGCAGGAACAAATAAATGCATGTATTGCATGATGTAAATCGGTAGGAGATGAGAATGACCTGATTTGAGAGTTTTTCTTGGACTAAAAGAAGCATCCCAGGATAACATTCAAAACAGAGATCTGCATTAAATAGTACTATATTAACCTACTAAATATTTGTAGACAGGGAACTAAGGTAGAGTGTGTTATACCAAAGACTATGACCTTATTCAATTTTAGAAAGTAATATTACTGAGGAAGGCAAATAGATTATCTGGACTGCTGGAGTTACTGGAATGGAGAGGAACATATAACTGTTTGTCATCCACATAACAGTGGTGGGAGACACCATGGGTCTGATTGATCTGGCTGATCTGCAGGAGAAGAGTAATCAATCGTTTCGAAAGCAGTGCTCAAAATCATTAGGACTGAGCAGTCACCCTTTAGAGCTGTTAAAAGATGAATATGACTTGTTCACTTGTGCTCTGATAATGGCTTTATTGGGGGAATATCCTAGTGTCTAAATTTTTGTTTAGTTTAAATTGTTTGCAGACGATGTGCATATTTTTTGTATGTACTCAGACATTATTCTTTCAACTGTTTGAGTCAGCCATTGGTTTCCATTCATTTTATATTGCAATTACTTGAGTAATTAAATAGTGCAGACTTGATGTTCCTGTAATGGTTTACACAAATAGAGCTTCAAGTCTGTTAGCTAATGTTCATACAGAAAACAATGGAAAACAACGGCTGCCATGAAGAGTAGGCCTATACAGAATGTGATTTGTCGTAAATAGGACATGCTAAACCACTGCTGTGGTACTTCAAACACTATTTCCACCATGTTTCAAAACGTTTTTCCTTTTGCTACATCCACTCCCACACTTCCTTACATGTAAGTTATTCATTCATGCAAAGGTTATTTGCACAAGGTGGTCCAGGTAGGGTTATTAACTCTCTTTTGCATAGGTGCCCTGTGTACACAGGACACAAACGCAGAGATACTGTCTCACATGTTGCAATTACAATGTAAAACATAAAGCTGCATCGCAGCATTTGAAATGAAATTATATATATATATATAAATATATAATTTATATATATATATATATATATATATATATATATATATATAATTTATATATATATAATATTATATATATATAAACAATATATATATATATATATATATATATATATATATATATTGTTTATATATATAATATTATATATATATATATATATAAATTATATATTCAGATGCGGAATTGTGGTGACTTTATTACAACGGCTGCAATTACGCAATTACATTACCTAAATTCCTTCCTAGCCTATTATTATATATATACTATATGACTGCTTTTGTTGTTGTTTATTATAGCAGCAGTAGAACTATAACGAACAATAGTAGTAGTGTTATTACAATAGTAATAGAAGCAGAAGCTGTCTCCACACTTGCTGTTCACAGTAATCATGGCAGTTCTACAAGTAGGAGAAAGAGCAGACACAGGAGTATTTTTGCGATGATAGAACCACTGTTGTTCAATTGGGCGGAGGGACACAATCGTGCTGCGGCCTGTGAATGCCTTGGGATCCAGCGGAGAAACACAAGTATGGATAGCGGCTGTGATGCGGTTCAGTGTTCCACCGTTTTTTCATGCTGAGAGAAAAGAGACTGACGCTTGAGCGGGTGGAGACTGCTACATATTTAAATCCCCCGGGTCGGTTATTCAGCGTTTTGCAACAAATAACTTTTCCTTTTTTTATTTTCTTTCTATCGTTGGACTCGTTATAACTGGTTTAATGTCGTAAATGACAGGTCGGTAAGGGCGTCGTTGTTGGAAGTTTTTTCGAGGGGGGGTTTTGACCAGCAAAAGGGCCATGGCAGTCGAGGCTCGGACGGAGCTGGTCGGGAAGCGGTTCCTCTGTGTCAGCGGGGAAGAGCCGCCCGAAATCGGCGACATAGGTCGGTGGCCGTGGAGGTCTGGGGTCATACGAGCCGTTAACCATCGTGACAGCGACAATCCCGACCTGACGGTAAGGGAAACGCTGACTTTGTCCTCCTCTTTGGTCTGTTACATGCACAGCAAATGGGAAAATCTCTGTGGTTGGTGGCTAGCCAGCGAGGCAATGTTGTAGGCTTGTCGAGCGGAAATTATTTTGTGGCTTTCTCTCAGTTATTATGGCTCTTTGCCCCGCTAGTATTTATCATTGTTTCTCTAAAATATCTGTCGTTGTTGCATTTATAAGTTTGACTAGTTTTTTGACCACTTAGCTTGCAAGTTAATGGCAGACTACCAGTAGGGGGTTATGGAAAGCAAACAGCCAGTGGTGGTCCAGACACTCTGATTATCTAAATCTTCAGACATGTCTCACTCATAAACCATTTACAGTGGCAAGATAAACGTCCAGTCTTTCGTATCCAGTAAGTGCTAAGAATGGGCTCGCAATGGGCTCCGTGTAGGTCACTTTACGCTTGTGTCTAAGGTATAACGTTATTGTAAATGGATAATTAAAAAATAATACATTTGTCAACGAGAAACACCTGGGTTTTGGACTGATGTCATGTCCTCTGAGAGCGGCTGTATTTGTAAAAGCATGTGTAGGAATTTGAGTCCCGAGCAGCTAAATGCTTTAAAATCTGCTGTATACTGCAAATCAGCTGACGGAGGTATGGTTAGCTTTCTAGATTTACCCCGCGTTACAGCATTCACGTTGAGCTAATCCCTATTATCTCGTGGTTATTGGTCTCTATCCACATTATTTGATAATCGACCAGAAATCCCCGTGTGCCTGTATTTCTCTGGTGGACATCAACCTCCGACTTGGACAGGCAGGCAGGAATGCTAGGACTTGTAAAAGCATAAGACTGGCTTGATGTAGGCTGAACAATGGGAAGTTTGTCTTCATATAAAATAGTGTCTACAATTTTAAGACAACTCCATGTTGTCACTTGTAGAGCTTTTAGGAGAAGTCAAATGTCCTGCTTGAGGTGTAATTATTGCCTTCCTAAGCTATTAGAGTCAGGTAAGCAGGCAGGGCTGATTCAAATGTGGAAATATATTGGTCTGATTTCCCCCCTCCTTAAAAAAGAGCTATTTTCATAATAGATAAACATGCCAAAACATGCCAAAACCAGCAAACAATGAAATATTTGCCCTGACAAGCCCTTGGCTGGCAAATACACAGTACTGTCTCACTGTACAGTGTGCCTGTTCTCCGTTTTCTTTTGTTCACAGAATCCTTCGATCTGCCTGTGCAGATTACTGGCCAAACCCCAGAACAGCTCTGATTTGATTATTTGGTATGATTTCTGGATGTATATATGCTATTCTTTATAGACAGTAAGTCATCAGATATTACACCTTCCATCAACTATTATCATCTAATGGCCATATATCTCTGATAGGGTTATTCTTTAAGTTAATTTGAGAAGCATCAGTGGTAGTTCAGTCTTTGTGTCTACATATGCAATTTAAAGCATACATTTAGGCCATCATTCCTTTTAGACCAGCATACAGTCGTACATGTCATTAACTACTCTTGGTATGTCTATGTGATGTGGACATTAGATAGATTCCAGGTTTCACTGCTTCATAGCTTTCTGCTATTCTGCGTTTCACATAGGCATTTAGATCAATTCGTTTTTTTATTTCTAACAGTGAGGTGATATCATTCTATCAATCGATTACAATGTCAAAGCTAAACACTTTTCTCATGTGTAATTGCATGTTCCCTCATCTACCCAGCATATTGCATGTACTTGTTTATATCGCACAACAAACATGCTCCCAGCTTCCTAATTCCCTTGTAGAATTGGTCCTTGTGTGTGATGTGATTCAGGCAGTGAGTAGTGTTCTGGTTTAATTCCATACAATGGGGCACAGTCTCATTAGCAAGGGGCTTAACTAGCTGAGTGAATACAGTGGAGAAGGATTGGAGATTAGATTAGAAGAAGTGTGTCAAGCCAAGCTGTCAGGCCTTTGTCAAGTGTATGTGGTCAGATAGGCTACTAAGTCTTATTGGTTCATAGCTATACTGCAGGCTATATCGTAGACAAACAATGCAATTTCAAGTCAATGATTCAATACGTATGATTATAAATTGATATAAAGATCAGTCTGAGATAACCAGCCACTAACACCAAATAAATCAAATCTGTTGGCTAAATCAACTACGGTAAGCACTGGTTGGTAGTTTTTAAAACGATAGCTTTTAATTTCTTGGTTATACAAAATTAACTCAACAAACTGTTCTCAAATAGCTAGGCTAGCGCTGAAACAGTCAATTCATTGATAATCAGATTGTAAGAACATTTAGATTTTTACATTACAGGTCATTTAGCAGACGCTTTATCCAGAGAGACTTACAGTGAACTAACTACAGGGACAGTCTCTCTTGCTCAGGGGCCCAATGGTGGCAGCCCTGGTATTGAACTCACAACCATCCAGTGTTCTGTTAGGAAGCCGTACCACTAGACCACCACCACCACCAAATGAACCAGCTAATGGATGTTCATGTTATTATGGTTATTTCATGGTTCCAGCTTTACACATTCACTGCTTTTCCTCAATAAAACTTTAGTGAACTCATTATTTGTGGCTGTTTGTACAGTTGTTTGGACAAAAAATGCGATTTCCTAAACAATCCATTTGAGGTCTCGTTGTCTGAGTGCTCCCCACCTGTTAAACCTGACAATACTTTTAATTAGCTCGGCATTCTGGGCTCTGTGAAATAGTGATGAGCATTTTTGTGTGTGCATGTGTGTGTAGGGGGCGGAGCCCTGCCCTTCGCGAAACAGCAGAGGAGAAACTGCGCAAAGCAAGCAGTAGACCAGGAGTGTCAAACTCAATCACAGAGAGGGCCAACATTAAGGCATCGTTTCGGGGGTGAAGCTTGGAAACTGTGCAGCGCCCACAGAGTCACACTTTGCCTTGAGTGTGTCGTTACACTGGAGGTCAATCAGCTCCATTTGGATGTTCACATGTGCTGTTTCCACGTCACGGGGTGGGTTAACACTGATAGAGTTTTAGTACTCGGAGACGTGATGTACTTAAAACTCAATTTTATTAAATATATGGCTCTCAAGGAAATACATTTAAAAATATTTTGCTTTTATGGCTCTCCACGCCAAAAAGGTTCCCGACCCCTGAACTACAGGGACAGTCTCCCTGGAGCAGCTCAGGGTTAAGTACCTTGCTCAGGGACACAATAGTGGCAGCCCTGGTATTGAACTCACAACCATCTGGTGTTGTATTTGGAAAATATTCAATGGTGTATTTGTGGTTAGGGTAGCAGTGGATTAGACCAGTTTGGCTTAGCGTTGATGTGGGCTAAACAATTAAAAGGACAAGAAAATAGCCCTAATATTAGAATTACTGATGCATTTTGAGCCAATTCTGTATGTAGATTAGGCTATATGATGACAGTTATGACGCTGTACTGTATGTAATACAGAGCCACTGTAGTAATAACTGAGCTGCTTAACTGTTTGTTCATACCAACCATTTATTATTATGGCCACGAATGCACATCTTCATATATAGTCTAACCATTAGTCCACACTAAACAATGAGTTCATATCCAAATAGTAAATATGATATAATGTATTTGATATAATGCAACAATGGGTTGAGACTCAGTCCTGCTTTTTGTTTCCATATTTAATGCTGCTTATTAAAGATATTGAACAAATAGTATGTGTACAGGGTTGAAGTTAGTCCAGTTTGGTTTAGTGTAGCCTATATTTGAGCTAACTGTTAGCACTAATATTTAAAGCAGTCATGCAGTTGTCCGCTGACAAAACATTTGGTGTCTTGTTATTATTGTCTCTACCTGATAAACCTGACAATACTTTAAATTATTTCGGCTCTTCGTGAAGAAGAATACATTTCTCTTTTGGATCCTGGCATTAGAAAAAGTTCAGAAACGCCCCCCAAGTATTAAAATACAGTACTCCATTAATGGCATTGTAAATTCCTTTGAAGTGATTGGCACCGCAGGGACAGTCTCAAACTGAAAACAGAAGAATACATGACAAGGTGGAAATGGCAGCAACAGAGACTGATAGATAAACATTCAAACTGAAAGCTGAGAATCTGTGCAGCAGTGACATACACAGTGAAATACAGCATTGTAATCCCCTTGCAGACACTTGTTTTTTTTGGGACTTGAGGGACACTGACTCAAGCTGAAAGAAAAAGAAAAGCTCAGCAGCAGAACTCTACGCTGGCACATTAGCCATTAAACTGCCACACTCATCTGGATTCACAATGAATGGAAAGAGCGGGGCAGCCAGGTCATTGCCTATAGGAGCCTTTGTTTTCCATTACAGACCACTGTGTGTGTGTGTGTGTATGTGTGTGTGTGTGTGTGTGTGTGTGTGTGTGTGTGTGTGTGTGTGTGTGTGTGTGTGTGTGTGTATGTGTGCGTGTGCGTGTGTGTGTACAGTAGCCTTGCTGCTAGTTTGTTTTTAGGGCTGTGGTCTGAGGTTCATCTCTGTGTGGCTAATCAGCAGAAAATGCCAGGCTCTGACCAGGGAAGAACCTTCCACATACAGAATCCATGCATGGTTGTTGCAGTGCTGCAGTTCAGCCAGCTCAAAAACTATTCTAAGCTGTGTGTGAGTGTGTTTTGGCTTGTGAATAGCACCATTGTGTAGAGTCAAACACAAACCAGAGACATAAACAGGTCTAGATATATAATGGATTTACTGAATACGTTTACAGGGATGTTTATTCTCAGCAAGTACGCTTCAGGTGTGTTTTAATGTTTATGTATCCTATTGTTCACAGTGCAATACGTCTTTGTGCTGATGTCTACAGGTAGCGCAGAAACTCGTCTTGTCTCAGTTGCCTGTTGTTGTTTAACACTGGCTCTAATAATGAATTTCAGTACAATCAGGGAAGGGGAGCTAAAAGTAGTCTATTGTGTCATGAGAAGTCTTTATTTATCGAGTTGATATTTGCACAGTAAGCTGCAGTATTGCTATGTGACGGCCAGGTTATGTGGTGTTTGGGCAGCGCAGTAACTGGATACTCCGAGTGTTAGTGGTTTGTTTTCTGGTGCCTAAGGAAACAAAATGTAATCTGAAGCCAGGATGGGCTGGCTGGATTGCTGGCTGGATGTACCCTTCCCCCATCTTTTTTTACACACACATGCACATGCACAGTGAACAGTGCTACATACGGCAGCCATAAAGTCTCCTATAGGCTTGCAGGCTTCCCAGATAACCCTGGGAATACATTAGGCTCTACTACTCGACAGCTGCTGTGGTTTCCTGCAGGATCGTGTCAGACCTGAATGGTGTACTGTGCTACGCTACTTCTATTCTCATTGCATGGCTGCGATGGAATTTGTATTTTAGAGGCATATAATGCTAAAAATACAACACATCTATTTAGAAAACTGACAAAAAAAACATGCATGGAAAATAAGAACCAAAACAACTAACTGCCAAGCACTTGTAAAACGTATCACGCTGACCCTCAACTTGATCTCATATCTAGACAGATTGTGCTATTTCTTGGTCTTACACTTTTCATTTTATGGTGAATTCTACAACTTATCTTTTGTGTACTTTGCGGAGAAATCTCAACACAAAAAGGCTTTAAACTGGCCTTACATAAACTGACATCGTCTCATGACCTCAGTTTGCAACAAGATATTAAACTTAAGCAAGCAAGCACTCAAGAATGGATTCCAGCCCATTCAGATAGCAGCAAATGTTTAAGTGATTTTTGTTAATAATTTAGGAGAACTTTGACAGTTGTTTCAGAACAGTCACCATGTTCTTCCCCTTAAAAACTGCAAGACGAGTAAGGCAATGCATTCACACCAAATCAGAAGGTCCAGCGATTAGCCGCAGGGCTGTGCGACGGTGTGTGAGTGTCACTTAATGGCCCATTTGTGTTAAGTCATGTTGTGAACTTTAACACCCCAATGTAGCACAAGTAGTTTTTATATTTCATAATTATTGTTTTCTGTCAGAGCGTGGTCATGATCTCGACCTTTCCAACCGATCTCAAAGGCAACTTCCTTCATTTCCCAGCAGCTAGACAAGATGTAGGGAGTGTGCCTTGTGTTGGAGCTTGTTGCAGGAAACAAGCTATTAAATTCCCCACAGAATTGCTACAATGTCACCCATGTAGTCAGCTGCTACGCAAACTCCTGGGTATGTGTTTGTGCAGGCTGCTGCATTTTTTCCTGAATCCCCTGCTGTGCCTGACACCTCAGCCCAAACACACTACCCCAACTCAAATGAATGGAAGGACGTGCGTTTTTTGACGGACCCCCTGATTTGGTTTGAATGCAGCCTACGTGGCCTTTCCGTCAGATATAGCAAGGGTTTAGGTTGAGCCTGAAATGACGTCAGACCACAGTGTTGCAAAACAAAAACTGTTGGATGGATTTGCCAGATTGGTATCAAACATGTAGGGTTAGGTAATGTTTATGTTATTATGCAAAATTAATAGAAATTATTTTGGCCTTTTTAAAAGGATTTTTACTACACTGTAAAAACCTCCAGTTCTAATGCCGCCCAGACTGACTGTAACTGTGTCCTGAATATGAAATAAATAAACTGATAAAATATTGTATGGTTTTAAAGCCTACTGTTGCTATATTTAGACTAAAACGGGCACTTTCAGTACATATATTTTGTATTTCTTCCAAATTCCTCCTCTTTTTGTGGTGGGAAGCCTCTAGCATTGGATTAAGACCACCATGTGACACTAATAACTACTGCTAATACTAAGTCCTACTAGAATTCAACACTGTGTGTTTTCAGTTCGATTGAGAGAATCATGTAAATCCAAGTTGTATCTTGGACCCAGAGTTGTCCTGTGTATTTTCGAGCACTGCTGTCAGGGATTACTGGCCCGGCCCTCTAACGAGACTGTTTTACCAAACAATGTGAGGCAATCTATTTTGGTGTAGTCAGTAATGAGGAGTTTGTGCCTGTTCAGTTTGGAACATCTCCTAAGTGGATCGAGCAACTCTAGCTCATGGGTGTCCTTCTAGTTTGGCTCCTCTCTTTGAGTAAAAGAGATTTCACTTACTGCTGTTTATATTCTGCTTATATCTGGGACTGGGACACAGGCTGAGTAAACCGTCTTGCTGTATCACCCCCTGAGGTGAACCCATAATTGTTACATGTTCCTACCTTGTTTGGGAAAGCTGGGCCCGATGGAATGTTGTCTTACCTGTCTGCATAACGTGTCTGCATAACGTGTCTGCATAACGTGTCTGCATAACGTGTCTGTATAACGTGTCTGTCTGCAGACATCACTGACACAAGTTGACCCTAAATGTAGTGCACTTATCTTGTCATCATCAAATTCACTACATTAACATGGTTGCTCTTTGCCAGTGGGACACTACGAGAGGATGAATGACAATATGCCTGCCTTACATTCTCTCTACTTGCATTTTTAAACAGGGTCCCTGTTGTTCTCAAGAACAGTTTGTCCTCTCTGAGAAACAAAAAAAATTATTAATAATATCATTTTCATATTGTGATGTGTGACAGTGTCTTCATGACAGTGCAAATGTAAATGAACTATCTTTGGCTTTTGTTGTTTTCTGTCTTAGAAGCTATTGCACTATAGCTTGTTTCTTCCTAACGTTGTGATGATTTTCTTTACAGTGCATAACCTACTAGATGAATTCAGAGGAGAGACAGCTGTACACTCTGCATCATATCTGCTTTACTAACAAAGCTGAGTGTCCTAGTTTTATTTTCTTATCACATCTATAGCTTATTGCTTTTAGTAGCTATATTTGGTCACGTATGTTACTTTTCTCAGCTTGGTCTCTTTCATTTAGTCCTTAAATTAGTCTTGACTTTAATTCCTGGTAGCATTGAAAAGGGCTGAAACGTACACTGGCATATTCAGCCTGGCTTTGTGCTGTTGGTGCATGACTCACTGGCTGGCTTTCTGATATTACAGAGAGAGAGAGAGAGAGAGAAGAGAGAGAAGTAAGAGAGAGAGAGAGAGGAGATCTAGAGAGAGAGAGAGAGAGAGAAGAGAGAGATAGCTCTCTAGCTCTCGACTCTAGCTCGCTCTCTACTCGTCTCTGCTCGATCTCTTCCTTCTTATCTCTCGAGAGAAATGTTTTCGAGAGAGGTGAAGTAAAAGAGAGAGTGAATGTTATTTGAAAAAGGAAGAGAAGAGAGAGAAAGCGAGAGCTGTGTACTCTCATTAGTCGTTTGGTTTCCAGCAAGCCAGGCTCTCTGGCAGTGAGAGAGAAAGAGAGAGCAGAGGAGGAGGGAAAGAGAACGAGAGAGAGAGAGAGAGAGAGAGAGAGAGAGAGAGAGAGAGAGAGAGAGAGAGAGAGAGAGAAAATGGGAATGTGAGAGAGACGGAGAGAGAGGGGTTTCTTTCTCCTCTGTCTGGCCTCTCTCCCATAGCAACAGTGGCTTAGCCACGTGAACGCCAGTTCCTTTGAGTTCACCCACTGCACAGAACTTAACTCCTTCACCACCAGATTACTGCACAATACAGCAGCACAGAGACAGAGAACATAAGAGAACTCCAGACAGAATAAACATACAAAAGAAGAACAATTTATCTGATTCCACCAAGGACTGAATTTATTTAGTGCTGGTTTAACTGGAATACCTAAAATTGGTATTAGAATACAGACAATGTAGAAACAGAATGTGTAATATGGGTTATATGGAATGGCATCATATAGAGTGGAATAGAATGGCATCATATAGAATGGCATCATATAGAGTGGAATAGAATGTCGTCATATAAAGCGGAATAGACTGCAGTCATATAGAATTGAATAGAATGCCGTTAAATAGAGTGGAGTGGAATGCCGTCATATAGAGCTTAATAGAATGCTGTCATATAAAGTGGGATAGAAATGCGCCATATAAAGTGGAATAGACTGCAGTTCTATAGAGCTTAATGGAATGCCGTTAAATAAAGTGGAATAGAATGTTTTCATACAGAGTGGAATAGAGTGCCTTCGTATAGAGTGGAATAGAATGTCGTCATATAGCTTTATAAAATGTCGTCATACAGCTTAATAGAATGTCGTCATACAGCTTAATAGAATGTTGTCATACAGCTTAATAGAATGTCATCATATAGAGTCGAATAGGATGCCGTCATATAGAGTGGAATAGAATGCCGTCATATAGATCTTAATGGAATGCTGTTGTATAAAGTGGAATTGCATGGCGTCATATAGAGTGGAATAGATTACATCATATCAAGTAGAATGGAATACTATGCCATAGGGCTGTGGGATGATTCTATCACGATTACGTTTAATTTCAGTCGATATTGATCATTTTTAATAACCTATTTTTAAATTATTTCAATGCATGCGTAGGTCCTTTTCTTATTTCTGGCACTTTGGATTTAGTCCAATAAACAAACAATCAAAGTATACAGCCTTGGCTGTATAGCACATACACAGAGATGGCTAATGTAAACAACAGGCCGAAGTGAAAGTGAAACTAGCGAACATTCTATCAAACTATTTTATTTTGATATTGATGACATGTCTATTACGGAACAGAGAGTGGAATAAAATACTGTCGCATAGAGCGGAATTGCTGTAATTTAGAGCTGAATAGAATGCCGTAACAAAGCAGATTGAATGCCGTGACTTTGCGTGGAATAGAGTAGGGCAATATATAGTGGAGTAGAATGCTGTTATATAAAGTGGAATAGAATACAAATAGAGTAGAAAAGTGTGTGCAGATGTATAGAATGGAATTGATACAGAACAGTGAAATGATAAAATATTCGATGTAGGAATGAAACAGTGGAATGATTGTTGACTGGAGCCAGTGTGGGACAAAATTGGTTTCTGTGGGTTTCCTGACTCCATTACTCAACTTAACAGCAAATACAGAGAGAGAGGGAGAGACAAAGAGAGAAAGAAAGAAAGAGAGACAGTGAGAGAGAGAGGGAGAGAGATGTGCTGGTGGATGGGCTACGAGCAGACAGCTGTTGGCGATCGGAGCAGAGAAGAAATTAGCAGTAAAGTTACCAATGTAGGTTGTAGGTATGAATAAATTCTGTAGCTCAAGTAAATTTCCTGCGTCTTGCCCAATTGCTGGAATGTTCAGAATTGTCATGGGATGCAACCTTGACCTGGTAAAGCAAACCATTACCTGTCCATGGTGCATAGGCATGTGAATGAAATAAGACAATAACACTAGATGAGTAATCCCAAACAAAAAATTGTTAAAAATAGCATGATCATATTGTTGAATTTATTGAATTAAAGCAGTCCTTAATCAGTAGCTTAACCCTGTCATATCATATTCACTACACTTTAAGAACAAATATTATTGGAGCTCTACAGAAGATTGCAGATGAGCATTTACTATCGAGGCTTGCATATTATAGACACTCCCGCTGAATTTAGCAAAATTGACCAAAATTGACCAAACACGGTCCAGCGACATACTAAGTTTCCAACTAGTACCAGTTACTAGTAGTAACCATCTTTCTCTCCCTGTTCACTGGTTTCCTTTAGTTAACAGCTAGTTTTAAGATAGCTAGCTCAGTTTAATATAATTGCCCATTTACCAATTATAGTGTTATATACTTTGACTGTTTGACTGTGGTAGCCAGTTAATTTCTGTTTTAGACATAGTATAGACGAGTTGAATTATTAGTGCTAGATATGGCCAAAATCTTCTATCCTGATCATCATATCTCGAGAGTGATATATATCACGATAATATCATGTTTTCTGGTAATTCAATAAATAAATAGAAATAACCACATGGTAAAGCCTATTGTTGTATAGGCTACTGATGTGTGAATGAATTACTTGACAAATAAAAAGTACTTTTATAATTACATGCACACACACATACAGAGTTATCAGATTAAGACAGTAGTTCGATTTTTTTACTGGAGTCCAGTTTGTAAATCGCATTGAACTGCATGGTTATGTAAAGTGTGATACAAAAACAAAATCGCAATATCCCTCAAAATATTTCACATCAGATTTTCTAAGAAATTTGAGTTAGTATGTGCTTGTTATTATCAATTTAAACAACACAATCTCAATATATGATTTCATCTTGATAGGATTCCAGTTAATGACAATAAATGATCATATAGAATGATTGCCCAGCCCTAATTAGATTAATAGTTAATATTAGTCGTTAAATAAGGAATGTTTTGGGAATGATCATGATTTACAGGCTTGCTTTTGTTAAGTTTAATTGATTAAAAATGTTGTTTGCTATTGTTAATGTATTGTATAATATCATGTTTATTTCATGATATTACTTATTACAATATTTTGTTTTATTTGTTGGCTTTGTCTTGATTTTAGTCTCTTGATAATCCAGAGTAGTTTTCTATAATTACTATTTAAGATATTTGTATTTACATAATAATGTGATTAATCAAACGCATCCTATTTTGATAAAAAGCACATTATAATGAATATTTAGATTAAGAAGGCTGCAGGCTACAGTGCTTGGACTGCTGAATACTGCAGTGTTTATTGTGCTTGAATACTTGTATTGCTTCAGCCCTGGTGTGAGTTGACTTGGTATTTGACGTGTCTCAGCTGGAATGTGAACTGCAATTAAACAAGTTAACTCTTGTTACCTGAGAGGAGGAAGATTCCCTTCCTCCTCTCATTGTCATCACTCTCTGTTTCTCTCTTTTTGTCTCTGAGAGCAAATGGCAGTGTCTCTCACCGGTACTATATAGAGCCGCAAATAATAAGTATTTTCATTATCAATTAAAGTCTTGATTATTTTTAGATTAATTGAATAATTGCTGAATCTATAACATTTCAGAAGATTTCAGAAAAATATGTCCTTGGTGACATCTTTAACTTACCCGTCTTCCAACCAACAGCCCATAACCCAGAGATATTCAATTACCAACAATATAAACAGAGAAAATAAACAATTTATCAAAGCTGAGAGGCTTGAGCTAGACAATATCTGACTCATTTGTTTTGCTTTATACATGACTCCTGGGCCACTAGGGGAGGCTGTGGCTCAGAAGGTAGAGTGGTTCGATCCCCGGCCCGTGCGGTCAAAGTAACCTTGGGCAAGATACTGAACCCCGAAGTGCTCCCATTGGCATACTAGTATCCTTATTAGGATCAGAGTTTTCAGAAGCCTGGATAAGACCATATTCCGGTTTTGAGATAGAAACCAGGATACTATGGCATGTAAACACCTGGTTTCTGAACTTTCTTTATTGGTATAGAACATAGTGGCTCAGATGGTGAGAATTCAAGACACACCTCCAGGCACATGATCTGAAACCTGCGTACAATTATGATTATGCATACTGGGATATGAATAACTGGCTTAATAACTCAAAACCAGGATACTCGTGCACATGTTAACACCGTCAATATCCCAGTCCTTATCCTCTCCTCTGTCATTACCTAGACTGGTGTATTACTCAGTGGCCAAAATGATGTGTATTATCACCACATCCCAAAGCATTGTTAATAACCTGCTCTCACACAGCAGTTGTGAAATCGCATGGATATGAATGCTCTTCTTTCAAGGCTAGGACACAAAGCAATTCCCATTACACACACCTGGCCAGCTGTGGATACAAGTATTACAAATATAGGTATGAAGCAAATTGAATAATTCAACAAAAAACATTTTAGATTGAATGGATACAAATAATAAGGATTTTGCTGCTGTTACCAGAGCAGAAAGATTTGGGTAAAATATTTGATTGCAATATTTTTCCAATATTGTATTTTAAATTGTTCTTATTATCTATAAACAAACTTGTGCTGGTAAGTTGTGTCTGAAAATTGAGAAGCTAGCTTAATGATAACTGACTGATGACCTCCTTTATAGCTCTAGATAAACAAATATGATGTGAACATGTTCATGATATATATTGTCAAGTACTAATGGTTCTAATAGCTAGATAATAGGGTAAATAATTAGTATTGCTGATGTGACATGTATCATCTTTGAGCAGTCAGTTTGTGGTGGCAGTTGAAAAACTGTGCAGCTTGTCAGACAAGCAGAATTTCAGCTCACCATCCTGTACAGCAAAGTGCTTACCCTCAGCTGTCTACTGTGTCCTCTTATATCACTCAGGCTAGAAAGAAAAGCCACATGTGGACTGCAAATGATTGTGCACACACATGCACTCCAGTGTTTCCCCTAGGTTTACTGCTTTGGGGGGGGGGGGGTGTTTGCGTTGCACGGATTCTATTTAGTTCTCTCATCTCCTTTACTCCGCACAGACTGTAGGTGTGTGCACACGTCAGGTGCGAAGCCCCGCCCTTCGCAAAACGGAGCGACAGAATGTGAATGTGCAAAGTAGACAGGGCAAACTGAAACGTGCACATAAATTAGATCGATAACATAAGCGTTTAGTTTATTTAATGAAAGAGCACCTGTCAATGTGAAAAGTGAGTTGTGAATATAAAAAAAAACACTAGAAAATAAAAAAACACCTTGAATTTCAGGGGGGGTGCGGGGCTCCGTTGGGGGGGCACAACACCCCTCCAAGACAATGGTAGGGGAAACACTGCACTCATACGTGTTGGAGAGAGACAGAGAGAAAACAAAAGAGTTTGGAATAAAACTCCAGTATGACATACCTTGAAACTAAAGTGTGTTGGGGAGTGACTCCGAACTTTGTACAGTCACACATACTCACATACACCTCTGTAGTAGTGGAGTCCTGCAGTGTAATTAGGCTTTATTTACATGCTGTGATTTCGGATGGGGGGCTCCATCCTCTGAATCCCATACAGTCACAGCTAGAACATATCTTTCAGGAGAACTCCATTTAATCTGTTAGACATCAGATTTATATATTCCTAGGCTTTAAATACACTCCTATCCACCATAAGGTAGACAGGCTTATATTTGAGATCCTATTCTAGGAATTCAGTTGTTGAATTTTGGTGTTTAACAGCCACTGCAGCCTGAAGAGGCATATTTTCTGCACAAATGCAGTCCATGTATTGTACAGTTTTCAATCTTACTCAAAACCATTAAAACTGAGCTTTGCTTTAACAGCTTTTTAATGAATTACATGTGTCATATGTAAACACTGTTGTTTGAACTTAGCACTAGTTAAAATGCCACAATGCACTCTGAAATGGCATGTGTGTATATGCTATCTGCATGGTTGTGTATTTGTGTGTGTCCTGTGGAGGATAGTGGATGTAGTGGTGTGTGAAGTCCAAAGTTGCTGTTGACATTGTAGCAGTACATTGTTACAGCTTCTCCTACTGCACAGTTGCCTCTGAAAAGTCTTCTGTCCTACTTTTTCTCTTCAAATGTTGGTATATTATATTGTATGGTTGCTGTGTTATTTTGTCAAATAAGTTTCCAGTCTAAAATAAATAACATTTATATATGAAGAGAAAACCGTGTGAGAATTCAAACAACATAAGCTTCTCCTGGATCTAAATAACAAATGGTTAAGACCTTAAAATTGAAAATGTTAGTTGTGATTTATTCTACCCACTGGGCTTTCTGGTTCAACCAGAAACTAGCTGCTTTTGTCAGTTCTGTTTTTTGTATTTTGAACCAGGTCTTAATCTTGTTTTTATGCAGCAAAATACAAATTTATAATTCATTTATAAAACCCTTAGCTACTAAATTGTGCAAACACAGAAGCATTCAGCTCAAAAGTCCACCTGAGTGTGATATGTTGTCTCTGCACTGCAGTGCTGCACTTTTGTGCAGCCTTGACAAAGGCCAGCGAGACCAGAGATGTAACATGAGATTGTTCCTTGAGAAGCTAGGGCAAGGTTTCTTCTCCACACATGTATCGGTCTGTGTGTGTTCAGCTTGCCCGGCTGCTGCCAAGTGTGCATGCATATATTTATTATGCATGTGTATGTTTACTGGCTCTGTGATGTGATTTGTCAGCAAGTGTGTAGGATTGAGAGCATAGTATTGTGTAAGAGTGTGTGTGTGTGTATGTGTGTGTGTGTGTGTGTGTGTGTGTGTGTGTGTTTGGACCAGGCATGTGTATGCATGATAACTTTTTGTCTGTATGTGTGCATAATCATACTTGGTCTGTGAATGCTTGCTTTCTCTACGAGTGCGTCCGTGTGTTTGTGTGTCAGAGTGTAGCAGACGAAGGCAGGGAGGGGTATTCTACTGCTGGATCCATTGATTGGTTCCATACAGACTGAAACTTGACCTTCACAGCAGATGTCTGTAAGGCTGCCAAAGTCATGCACGCACACACAGACACACACGAGAGTACATGACTGTACCTCTATTATATTGCCCTGGCTTATTGTATGTTTGTTTCTAAGTGTCAGTTTATGTGTTTTATCAGCCTGTCTTCATCTGTGTGTGTCTGTGTGTTTCACTGTGTGACCACAACAGGCTCTCCTAATTTCCAACAAGATCCCTGAGGATTATTTAACATAAAAAAAAACGTTTACACATTTCACAAATGACTTGTGATAAGCTAGAAGAGGAAGATGAAGCATGATAGCAAGTGTGCTGTTCTCTCTTTCAATGACAGCTGGAAGGGCCCGAGGGTCCTCTGAAAGCATCTGCACCCTTTGTATGATAACACCAACTGCAGCAGACCCAAACAAAACGCATGCATGGAGATACTGTTCCAGCTTCTCAACACTGCTGAATGTTGCAGTTCGAGCTGCATTAAGGCCAGTGCAGCACAGTGTGTCACCTTTCTGTGGTATTTCACAGCTTTCAGACAGCTTTAGCATGATGGAGAGAGAGAGAGAGAGAGAGAGAGAGAGAGAGAGAGAGAGAGAGAGAGAGAGAGAGAGAGAGAGAAGAGAGAGAGAGAGAGAGAGAGAGAGAGAGAGAGAGAGAGAGAGAGAGAGCATTTTCAAAGTGTATACCGGTACTTGTTCTTTGTGTTTTTAGAAACAAGAAACACCATTAGGTATAAGAAGTGTAGATTCTTTAGATATATTGTACATGGGGAAGCTTGTTCACAACTACACAGACATGAATCTAATACTACTACTAGGTCGTCCTCAGACGGGTCCTCCATCGGTGCTTCCAGTCACCCTGATCCTCCATGCATCTGGCTAGCTCGCCAGTATTTTCTGCTCCCGCATCTTTCCTGAGTACATCCACGTATGTTATTGCGGGACACCCTCGTGATTGGTGCCCGTGTGTTGAACTAATTCTGCACCACTATTGCTACTATCACAGCTGCTAATATTTTCTAGCCCACTTTTGTCTTCTATTGCTGCAACTACCTGTCCCATTACTACTGTTAATACTTGCATTACTACTGCCACTCCTGATATTGCTTTATTTCTTAGTAAGGTTTCTGGCTTACAATAGTCAAAGGTAAACATTTTCAGAATCAGGCTTTTCAAAAAACAATTTTAGATTATAAACTCCTATCAATGATGCTATGCTGAGAACATGTCCTCAGTAGAAAAAGTAGCTTGAGTCCTGTTTCTATTACCCCAGAGTTCTTACTGTTACAGCCATTATGGTATAAGCAATTACATGTACCATTACTGTTGCTTCCACTACTACTGCTGCCATTTTTGTTTGTTTAACTGCTCCTGTCACCATAAAGACAGGCTGGGATGTTGATTCAGTTGAAAACGGGAGGGGGATAGAGAGACAGTACCTGTGTGTGCCCATGCACTCTTACAGCCACAGTGCACACACTGGCTGAGCCCCTGTACCTGGAATTAAAGTCTTGTAGAGATATATATATATATATTGTGTGTATATATATATATATATATATATATATATATATATATATATATATATATATATATATATATTTTTTTAAAGAGGCAGAGATTCAGTCCATAGGATTTGCATGGTCACTCACTGCCAATGAGGAGGAAAACTGTCACACTTTAGAATAGTAACTGAACTGTCGAGGACTATAGTGAATGAGCACACACACACACACACACTCCTTCACACTGCTAAGTCATAATGAAGCTTCTAGTCCATCAACATGAAAATGAATCACCTACTTTCTTATCAGCTATTAAAGTTTGGGCTGGGCTATTATCGAATATCGACATTTATTAACTTACAGTGGAATGGAATCTTGATGATACCTTATTGTTTTGCAAAATACGGTTAATTTCAAGCAAGTTGTGCATAAAGTTGTGATGTGTTGAAGAGTTTATCACATGAAATACGTGATTTTAAATGTCACTGCAGAATTCAATTAATTGCAAATCAGTTGAACATCAGTTTGATTATTATTATAATAGTTGGATATTCTTCATAATGATGTGATACTGTGTGACAACCCTAATGCTAATTGTAGCTGTGGGAAATCCCCATACTTGGTAATCTCTGTTGAAATACAATGAGGCTGCGGTGAACTACATTAGACACGAGACAAGTGAAGTTATGTTTCAATGTTTCCTGACCTGTGGAGCATAACCTGGGAGCCACTAACCCCCAGAAGACAGTGAGCCAGAACACACACACACACACACACACACACACACACACACACACACACACACACACACACACACACACACACACACACACACACACACACACACACACACACACACACAGAGGTGAAGGTATTTACCAATGAAGAGAGTGCAGTCTGTTATCTCCACATGACTCTGGGCTCAGAGGACTGCCTGGCTGCTGCTGGGAGAGTCCCATACTATTGCAAGTGTGTTTTTGTGCACGTTTGTACTTCATTGAATGCAGATGCATCTCTTACTACATCTTTCAGCTGCGTGCACCTGTAGAGGTTTTTAACTTTACTGCTGGCAGTGAGTCAGGTTCTAGTTGTTTACCAGATGGAGGAGTTCTGTCAGGACCATCAGGGTGAGCCAGAACATTGACAGCTTGAAATGACAACAGTTGGAGCTAATTTATATTTTCTGAGAGTTTTCCATATTACAAAATGAAACTCCTGGCTTTGTATGAGCGTGCTCAAAACAACGCACCCCAGCGTAACACCGCCTGCTCTTAACGAATACTACTTATACCTTACCTTATATCTACGTACACCAGCGTGTTGCCAATATTTTGTATACGCCATATTTTTGTTATGCATAGTTATGCATTCGTTGGGTATTCGTCTGATACATTTTGTATAAGTAAGTGATGCGATATCAATAGGTTAGACATGCGTATGTGTATATGTTCACTTTGTAGTATCTAGTGTAGATTATCTGGAGACCTCATTGAGACTGTAAACACGTCTGAATTTGTCAGTTGTACAGGCTTCAATTAAAGTAAATGTGAGATTGAGTGAAAATGAGTAGGATGTAAGTGTATTGTGACTATAATTTAACTGAGTGCCTTACATGAAGGTAGCTGGAGGTAATGATCGTAGTTACATCCATAATTCAGGACTGTGACTTTCTTCAATCATTAATAAATAACATTAATAAATACATCATTATCAATGAACATAAAATGACAGATTTGACAGAATTATATTGATGAATCAATTCAAGGCATTTATTTAGTAATAATCCATAGTCTTCCTGTCAAAATGACCAGATGGTTGTTGCTTATATAATACCTATTCCTAGTGTGTGTGTGTGTTTATTCGTGTGAGGATGTGCGTGTGCATGCTCCATTTTGCAGGAGGCAGGCTGTGTGTGCACATGCTCTTTTCAAGCCAGGAAACATGCAATTTGAAACGATGGGATGGTGGAATTTCTAGCCCACATGCTGTAGCAGGAGACGAAGACACGTGAGCCGGTTGACCTCAAACCATCTCTGAGAGAGAGGGGGAGGGGAGAGGGAAAGGGGGAGAGGGGGAGGGAGAACTGCACAGTGGTGAAATACAGACACAGCCAAGAGAAATGAGTGTGCATTAAACAGAAGAAGAGAGGGACAGGGGAGAAGGAACAAATAGTGAAAGATATGTTTTTGAGACAGACATGCAGACAGACAGACAGACAGACAGACAGACATACAGACAGACAGACAGACAGACAGACAGACAGACAGACAGACAGAGTCTGGTTTCAATTAATTCTTAACAATCCTGCTGTGTTTGTCTCTTTGGCTTTCACACATGAACATGGGTGGGTTGTGCATGCTAGTGACTTAATCTGCACACAGTTTGAGTGTTATTTCATGTAGCGATGCTTTAATGAGTGTTGGAGTTTTACTCACTTGTATTTACTTAGTCAGAGTATAGGATAACATATGGAATACATTTTATTGTCTGGTTATTATATTTACACACTGCAACACATCTTAACATAAACAAACATAAATATTATAAGAAAACATAATAAGAAAACATCATGTGTCCTGAGCAGTCCCTCACCAAAGTCCTCACATTTCAGAAGTACCACAAGGGCTGCCTGCAACTAACGCTTATTTTAATTGACCAAGTTCACAGAGCCCGAGGTGAAATCTTCAAATGTCTTAAACAGAGAAAGAGACAAATCCTTTCATTGGTAAATGATTTCTTTCATTGTTAACTAATCAATTAATCGCATAACTGTTTCAACATGAATGTGCACCTTTTGGTACACCTATACACAAGAATCCTTATCACTGCTTGACATTTATGCTGACAAATATATGACTTGCACGATAAATTCTTGGCACAGAACCATCACTTTAACACTGGCTGCCGGCTAAACAGCTGACTGCTCACCTCTGTCTGGACCACTCCTTTTATATACCACAGTGAAGTAGCATTTAGAGTGGAGGACAGGGCAGTTTAATGCTGTCAGTGTGAGTCATAAAGACAAGTGCTTGTGGAACAAGAGCAGAATTAACATGAATCTGCTCATGGCTGCCTTGCACATACTAGGGGGGGGGGGGGGGGGGGGGGGGGTAATTTGAACAGTTTGTTTTCTTCCCTTTTAAATCTTAATTGAAGCAGCTTTTCACCTGCAAGTGTGTTCAATCCTTTTTTAATGTAAAGTTCTACAAGCAGCATTTCTTTTAAGGTGCTATACAACTGAAGTTTAATTGTTAAAATCTGGGCACTCTTTGTTTATTTACTGAATTAATATCAACAAGCTGTCTGTTTCACAATAAAGGAGATGTAGCTTCTTTATCTTTAAGAAAAGGAACATAACATGTTAACATAGCTGACAATGTAACTTAAGGCAAAACTTCAGTTCCAACAGTTTAAAGATAAAATATATTGTTTATTTTTCTAGTTGTTAGGCAGCAGAGTTAGTGCTTTGTCCCTTGTTAAAATGTGTACATTACTTTTCATGGTTTTGGCTTCAAGGATCCAACAGTAAACAGGCCTTGTAATAGCAAGACCATTCTTATATTTTTGGGCGCCAGAATAGCACTGTGAGGTTTGAGTCTTATGTGCCGTGTAATTAAGTTGGAACTAAATTTAAACCAAACTGTGATTAGATTTAACTAGCCAACAAACACAGACATCACCGCTGCTCCTCCACACCACATACATGCTGTATTCTTGGACTTATTTACATGTGTGTGTTTATTGGTTTCTGCAGTTGTACTTGCAGTGAATAGGAGAAAGCACACTATAACTGAAGCTAAAGCTCCTGTGCTGAAAGACACACACATGCACACACAGACTGGGCTGACAAGTGGTTGTAATGATCCAGAATTATAAAAAAAACGATTCTCCATGACTTAACTTATTTGCCCTGACATGAACCCAGAAAATCCAACTGTGTCTGGAGCTGTCAGTCTGTCTGCCTCTTCTCCCTTACTCACTCTATCAACAACATGGTGTGTGATAACTTTACGTTATACTGGAGTCTGAGGGAAATATCAATAAGGGAAATAAGATGGAGGGAGAGCATGAAATAGGAAGAAAAAGACAAAAAGAGAGATAGATAAAGAGTAGACATGTTGAAGTGCAGCAGTGTAGGAGGAGGAAGAAAAGTAAAAGTGTGTGTGCCAGCAGCGTGTTACAGTGTGTAAGTGATAGCGGAGCAGTGTAAGTCAGACACATCCAGCTAGAGGTCAGCCAGGCTGCTGTGTGTCCTGTCTGCAGACACAGGCGTGCACACTGCTCCAGCAGTCTTGTTTCAATGATTATGTTATCCTCCGCCAAGCTTCTGTCATCTTTGACAACATGCTGCTGATCATATTATAAAAAAATCCCGATCTTTTTAATCAAGATGATTTAAATACAGTGAGTAAACAAGGAGAGGCCTTAACAGATGTTACTGTGAGTATCAGCGGGGGTGGAAATCAGCACTAAAACAATTAGAAATGACTAATGGATTAGTCATTTGCCAGAAAAATTAATCATCCTCAATTTTTTACAATCAATTAATCATTTGTCATTTGCTAAGCAAAATTGCAGACATTACCTCGTTCAAGTGTCTCTACCTAATGTGAAGATTTGCTGTTTTGCTGTCAATTAGTGCCTATACTGCTGGTCATTAATCACTATTTCTACATACATTTTATAGACTGCCTGACATGTGCGTGTATAAATAAGGCTATACACTTAAATGCATTTCAAGGTTCTTGGAACTTCTTCAAAAACTGTCACCTTATATGGTTATTTAGCTATAAGGGATTGCAGATAAGTGTAATTCATTGTTTGCTGAAAGGGAAAATCCTGTTGATACAGTGTGTGTCAGTTGTTTCTTACCACATTTATTTTCTACAGATTGGCCAGGTTTGTCTTCTTTTGGCATGTGTGTCTAGCAGAACATTTGCACTTATCGTGTTTACACAGCTTACATTAGCTTTGTTCTTGGTTCTGTTCTGTATTTCTCTCTCTTTGTTACTGACAGACTCTCAGTATTTAGTTTACATCCCCAGTGTTTACTGCCATGAAACCCACAGTGGAGGGAAGCACTGATTTCAGACTACAGACACTGTAGAACTGCTCAATCACTCTCCTGGGGATTTCAATGTGCTAGTATGTGTGTGCATTTGGGTGCACTTCTGCTGCTAAAACCTGGTTAAATCACTGTAGTATTTAGCCTGCTATTGAACAGATGATAGCAGCATCCCCCTGTGTGTGTGTGTGTGTGTGCGTGTGTGTGTGTGTGTGTGCGCGTGTGTGTGTGTGTGTGTGTGTGTGTGTGTGTGTTAAATAATTGATAAGGAAAAGTGGAGCAGAATGTAAAAGAGATGAAGTGGTGGTGGTGTAATACTGCCCTTAGAGTCAAATTCCATTATTTTTGATACCCAACTCGATAACATGGTAAAAAAACAAAAGCAGATTTATAAAAACAAACACTGTGGGCTCTGCATGGTCATGTGTGTGCGTAATTTGTCACTGGAAGCCTGTCAGTCCAACGAGAGGTGATACAGTGATTGTTCTGTAAATTCAAATAAGTGGTTTAAAAGTACCACAAATACCACAATTGAGTAAAAAAAAACACACACAAATTTGTACTTTTCCTGTACTTTCATTTCAAAAAGCTGACAACAATATTGTGCAAATGGCTGATAATCATATAACCAAAGTTTTTCCTCATCCTAATTTTACAATGTCAGGGATTTTTTGGCTTGTAAATTCAATGTCTATTAAACACAGGCAAGCTAAAAATGTGATATGAGGACTTGAATGTGTGATGTCATCAAGTGACACGCTCAGCATTTGTGAACCCACAACTGTATTGATTGGTGATAGCCACTGTGACCTAGGCCTCTGGCCACAAACACAGGGTGCTGCTGATAGGCTGCTTCTGTCCGCATGTCACAAGTGAGGAAGTTCAACGATCAGAGCAGTGTTTTTGCACGTCTAAACACATTTAGAAAATATCCCACATATACTGCCTTTTTTTCACCATGCTGTAGTGTTTCAGATTTTTCAATTTACCTTATAAGCAGCAGTTGGTTGTGATTTATTTACAAACAGTATGAAAACCAACTAACATGCTGTTCAAATTCATTACAATGAAGGTCAAGGCTGCATTAATTTCCATTGCTGTGTTTGGAAAATGTAACAATGTCGCTTTCTTTTGCCTGCTGCAGGCAAATGATGATGTCTGCCTGAAATGGTTCTGTGCATTAATAAATCATTTAACCAGAGTGCGGATTTAGCAACCAGTTCAGTGGAACCAGATTTACAGTAACTGAAAGGACTTTCTGCGGTCAGCTCATTATGTGCAGAATTCATCCACCATTTGGATGATTGACAATAAGAAATGCCAAATCGAATACTGTTTTCTGTCCTAGATGTGTAAATGCAGTGAGTCGACATTGTTCTCTTTATGAGGGTATCGCAGGGATCAGATGCTAGCTGCTCTAATGAATAGATGCCCTTCTAAATGCCTTGTGTGCACGATACACTGAATGAGAGCCAGTTACTATGCACAGGGCCATGGTTTTATCCTTTTATTTATGAAAACTAAAATAATAAATAATTTGGCTGTACTTGATGTTTTCTTTTACATTCAGATTGTACCTGCTTGCAAGGCATGAAAAAGAGTGTGTATGTGTTGGTGTCACTGGGTTCATTTACCAGCTAGACTCTTCTCTCCACAGAGTGCCACCATTATCAGACATGTTCACTGTACACCAATCACACACACACACACACACACACACACACACACACACACACACACACACACACACACACACACACACACACACACACACACACACACACACACGCGCGTATATGGCAATAATTTATTCTTTAGCAAGCAAACGAGTAAAAGAGCTTTCACATTGTCCCTACTGAGTTTATATTCTGAGCTGCCAAAAGGTGTTTGTTCATGTTCTCTCTGTCAAACTGTCTGGTGAATAACTTGACTGGTTACTTTGGCAAGTCAATGCCCAATTTTGGCTGATTGAAGTGATCAGTTAAAGCCCTGAGAGAAGTAAAGGTTTGCTGTTATTATGCGTTTTTCTTAAACCTACTTGCTATTTTCTCATTAAAACCCTCACAAAAAGCTTACTTTACAACACCATCAATCGGATTCTGATTTGGTCACAAGACATATATCACTGTTACCATGATGACACTATCTGGAATATAGTGGGTTGTGTGTTTAACCACAAACAGATGCACAGACAAAGTGCAAACACAATTGTAGTGAAGAATGGACAGAGGGAGTATAACGAGTCAGTTGGAAAGTAGATTTAACCCTAAACTCTGATTTAAAGCTGGAATAAGCCAGCAGCCATACACTGTATGTGGTGTTAGTGTGAGTATGTGTGATGGATATATGACATTGTCTCTCATAGAACAATGTAAATTATTGATTAAAGAAAGACTGTGGCAAAGGGGAATACTGATGGTGTATGCTTGCTGTTACTTCAGTGTGTTTGAGACATTCAGCTCTGAATACTCGACCAGATGTTGTTCTGTATGCAGATCCAATTCATGAATTTGTTTCACATTACACACCCTCATTGTTCTACATGCCTGGCTCGCTAGCATTCAAACACAATGTTTCTGAAGAAATGGTGGTGGGTTAGACCTAATACAATTCTCACACACCTGGTGTGAGAAATCATCCATATGTGTACTCTGTAACAGTAACAACACAACACAATATATACTGTATATATGGGTCAATTCACTGGCAGCATTAGTCTTATTTTGTTCCAACTGGAATGAAAAGGGCATCTGGAGGCCTTAACCTAGTTCAACTAACCTGATTTTAGTTCTTTCATTAAAAAAATAATGTTTTTGTGCCATCATGAATCATTAGCTTGTTTTGAATCTGTCTCATGTAACCCAGCAGTACTGGATGAATGTGTCTCTGGTTCTATCACTGCTTGTCGCTGCTTGTCTCTGCCTGGATTCAAACTTCTTGTTGCCTGAAGGCCTCACTCACAGACATAATCATTCTGGTACATGTGTAGAAGAGAAAACAAGACAGTCATATAATAAGAAGAATTAAACCAACAAAGCTTTAAATACCGACTGAACGCTTTGACATCTTTACATCTGGTGGCCCAGTAGTTAAGATGCATACCATATAGCTGCAACATCTGCGGATTAAATCTAGCTGGGGATCTTTGTTCCATGTCCTACCCCTTTCATTTCCTGTCTGTCCATCTACTGTCACTATCAAAATAAAGGCGCAATAATATCTTATAGTTTGGAAAACCTTGCAGCTCACACCTTACCGTTTGTTGTGGTGGATCAAATTGAGTCACAAGCGAGTGTATAAAAAGTTGAGATTTCTTTGTCGGACTGCTATTTCCAAAGTTAAGAATGAACTTTCAAGCTCAGGTGGAACAGTTCTAAACTTGAGCGTGAAAGTTCATTTGTTACCTTGTGAATGGTTCACTGACTCTGGTGCTTTCATGGTCTTCATCTCACTGCCCTCATCAATGAATGGAGTTGTTGGTGTTAAGTAGTAAAGTTGAATCTTTATGGCTGTTGCATTGATATTGTATCATAAACTACAATTAATTTCTGTTAGCAGTATGCAGACCTTTAATTACTTTTCTCTAAGAAGTTATTTATACAAAGACTGCCTGCTCACTCAGATGTAATGTGTATTTGACATTTGTAATAACAGGCGTGTGTATCTGAACAATATCTCCCTCTGCAACGTGAAGAGATGGAGAGAAGATGAAAAGATAGACAGAGAGAGAGAGAGAGAGAGAGAGAGAGAGAGAGGGGATATAGGTAAAGAAGAGGAAGGGGGAGGATTAAAGAGGGTAGTAACACAATCCAATTTTCTCAAGTGCCTCCAGTCGTTTGTCTTGTGCTATGAAACAGGAGACTGTGTGTGTGTGTGTGTGTGTGTGTGTGTGTGTGTGTGTGTGTGTGTGTGTGTGTGTGTGTGTGTGTGTGTGTGTGTGTGTGTGTGCGTGCGTGCGTGCGTGCGGTAATTAACGCCACTAGAATAACAGCCTCTGGACACAAGTTGTTCTACTCGCCTGGCTTGTGGAAGCGTCTGTGGGTGTGTGTGGACTCACATTTCAGACAGGTAACACTGGAAACCGTCCACACCCCAAACACGTCAGGGAGCAGTTAGAGGAGAGAGTGATCACTTTTATCAGACCCGCCTCTATACACTCTTTGTGTGACACTGTTTTTTATTTGTTCCTCTGTAATAGCCTGAGATATCAGAGACCATTTGTCTTCTGCAACACACGCAACACACACACTCATCCTTGTAACTCTGCAAACCCAGTGCAGACCTACTTTTGCATGCTCGCACAAATAGAGATCTTCTTTGTTCACTGCATCAACCCCAGAGCTTTGTGTGTTTGTGTGTGTGTGTGTGTGTGTGTGTGTGTGTGTGTGTGTGTGTGTGTGTGTGTGTGTGTGTAAAATTGCTGCCCAGAGGCTTCCCCTGTGTCCTTCGAGCTCACATGCACATTTTTCTTTCTTCTCTTTACCTCTAGAGTTGAGTCGACTCTTGTTGAAGTCACATGAATCAGTAGCCCTGCTCTGTACCCTGTGTGTGTGTGTGGTGTGTGTGTGTGTGTGTGTGTGTGTGTGTGTGTGTGTGTGTGTGTGTGTGTGTGTGTGTGTGTGTGTGTGTATATATAGTTGTATTGTATTACCATTATTATTATTACAACTTATTGACTTTTACACCACTATGACGTCACTGTCCCACTGTGTAGTGTTTCACAACTATCACGTCCAGCTGATAACAACTGAAGTTTGGCCTTGAGACATGCCATTATGTAACATACAAAACAATAGACCATAAAATATGAGTGAACACAGCTGAGGTCTTTAGGCATGCTATAAAATGTAAGCATTAGTTTACCGTGTACACACTAAGGTGTGTGGCTCTCCAGTACTCTGTTCTTTCATTGCTTTATCCATCTATATGGATAATCTTTATGTATCTTCCATCTTAAATGCCCCCTGAATCAACCGTGACATCACAAGACATAGATGTCCTGTCATGTCCACATATTTCCAGGTTGGTTATAAGAAAAGTTAATATCTAAATCATTTAAAATACCAAATGTGAATTAAATGCCAGGCAGGAGTTTCGTGTCAGCAGCTTCTTCTCAACAATAAACAACTCTACAGGGAACAATCTCCTGTAAAAGAGTTCTCTCTGAGTAATACATTCAATTAGGACATGTGCAATGATCCTGATGGCTCTGATATTGTCTCTTGCTCTCACACATTTTGGAAATATATAAACTGAGGCAGCCCATCCACATCTAGTGCAAAAAAGAGTCAGTTTTATTCATTAGGAGTGACACAGTACACACAGTTCACAGTTTGGTAAGTTCTTGGTACAGCAGGGGGTAAACACACAGAAATAGTACACATGAAACTACCATCATTTTGCTGTAAAAAGGAAAATGCCCAAACATTGGCATATGGTCAATAAGAAAAAACTCAAATGTCTTGTCGTTAATTCTCCATCTTTATTACAAAAGTTTAAGCTTCTTATTCAGTTTATGGTTATACTCAGTCAAAGCTCTATTGTAAGTTGCTCTCTGTTGTCCATTGTTGGTGAGAGCAACTGCTGGGGCAGTGAGTAATTACTGGACACCTTCATCTTGTGCTTGTTCATACAGGAAAGGAACAAGACACTGACTGACATTATACATAATGTAAAAGGCTTTTATAGTGGGGCTCAAGCACTGTAACTGTGATTATTTCAGGTGATGATGCCGTCACAAATGATTTACAATGTTAGATTGTCACATTAACTTCCAGTGAAATCCTAACCCTACCAAACATGCTAAATGACATTTCTGGCTGTAGTTTCTCATTTGAGTTTGCCGAGCTATACAACCAGCTACATTTATGTTTTGCATGTACTAAGATGTATAGCTAACTACATTCTTTAAGGCTGATTTGACAGTAATTATCTAGTTCATAAGGCGCACTGTGTTGCATACTGAAGCAAGCATCCTGTAGCAAACGGTTTGGGACAGATACACTCATAATAACCATACTAACCATATTATCATTATTGTATGTACGATGATGTTGCAGTAGTTGATTTAAGATTCATAATAGAAAATCATGTAGGGTATGGGTGTTTCAGCAATGTGAGTTACCTTGTTTTTCTGCTTCTTCCAGTATGATTGGAACACAGTGTTGAATCCAGGTACATTGTTTCTATGGACTATCCATAAGTTTGGTGCAGATTTTCTCACGAGGCTCCTACTGACAGACACAGTATAGCATGTTGGAGAGGCTGCATATAAAATGTAATGAAAGATTTGGCCACTGTTATGTTCAAAAAACCTTCCAGCACTACCAACTCGTGGAATCAGCTCTGTAGGTGTTCTGTAAGTCATCAGTCCTGTGTCTGCTTCTTCTTGTGCAGGATGGATTGAGTGCTAAAATGTGCGTGCACAGTCTGCAGGCAGGCATGCAGGGAAGACAGGAGGGATTTTCCCATACTGCCTCTGCAGCGGCTGCCCTAGATTCCACCGAACGATTGTCTCGATGCAACTCAGCTATTATTAGAGCTGTATTATCAGAGAGATGGAGTGAGAGAGGAAAGAAAATGAAGAGAGGAAGAAAAAGTGACACAGAGAAAAGGAAAGCATGCCTTGTTTTTCTTTCACTTTGTGTCCTCGCTCGCCTTCTGCTGAATATTCAAAACTTTGTATCTTTTGGTTTCCATTAGAAGTTGGCTTCAGTATTCTTGACAGTGTTCCATATTTCAGACCAGGGTTGATATAGGCTCTTTGTTAGATTCTGATTTTCACTGCAACCGGATTGTATGTGGTCACCTCAGCTTTCAATGCTGTTCAAACGGGAACCTCATATCATTTCATAAATGGGTGGGGGGGTGCGTGCCGCAAATTTCTTTTAGTTCACCCCTCTCCTTTCCTCCGCTCTGTCTCTGACTGTAGGTGTGTGTGTCGGGAGCGAAGTTTGCGAAACACAGCGGAGGAGGGAATGTGAATGTGAATGCGCAAAGCAAAATAAATAAATTATTAAAAACAAAATGACTTTATATACAAACAATTTTGCGACCCCCCTGCAGTACGGTTGCGGACCCCCTGTTGAAGACCTATGCTTTAAACTACAGAAAAGATGATAGAATATCTGCTCTGGCATTTGTAAAGCAGTTGTTGGGGGTCTGTAATTGTCCAAATGTTATGGAGCTGCCAAGTAATATTAAGTTAAACATATTTACTGATACATTAAACAGATAAGGAGTTAGTGTTTATTTTATTAAGCAAAAGTTCTCTTTACCTGATTCATGTTTTATTCTTCACATCTATCTTTGATTGATACCTACATAGGTTGTGTCTAATGACATGTGATAGCTAAGGAAAAGTATTTGCATTGTACAAAATTGCAGTGCTATCGCAATGTAGTCCATTGGAGAATGTGGAAATGCGTTAAAGATAAAAGTGATTCAGCCTGAAATCAGTGGTTCAGAAGGAAGTGTTTGAGTTAGTATTATTCTTGTTTTGCGTCTACAACACAGTGCTATTTTTGGATGTGCCTTTTTCTCCCCTCTCTTCCTCTCACCTCTCTCTCCCTCCTCTATCCTGGGCCCACGCATCCTTCGTATGGAGGAGATGAAGGAGGAATAAAGGAGCGGGGAAGCTGGGTCACATCACTCTGCTCAAGGCTGTTTACTTTGTCTCTCTCTCTCTCTCTCTCTCTCTCTCTCTCTCTCTCCATCTCTCTCTCTCTCTCCTCTCTCTCTCTCTCTCTCTCTCTCTCTCTCTCTCTCTCTTTCTCTCTCTCTCTATCTCTCTCTTTCTAGCTCTGTATCTTTTTCTCTGTTTATCTCTTTTTCTGTCTGCCAAGTCTTTCTTTCTCTCTCTCTCTCCTTCTTTACCAGCTTTTCCCCATTTCCACATATTCATTCTCTCAATTAGTATGTACTTGCTTTGCACATCTCTACACTATTTATCGTTCTTGCCATCTTGTGTCTGCTCTGGTTCCCATTCGGGTTTGAGAGAGAGAAAGAGACAGAGACAGAGAGAGGCAGAGAGAGACAGACAACAGTGAGACACAGAAACAGAGAGAGAGAGAGAGAGAAAGAGAGAGAGAGAGACAAAACAAAAAAACCTGTGCAAAGTGTCGGAAATAAAAGCGCTGGAAGCGATAGCACCTTGTAAAAACCTCGGCAGTCCGCATTTTGAGGGGAGGGTTATATAAAATCCTCCGCTGTGGACCCGGTCTGCTTTCTCCACTTTTACACCATGTTGATTTTTTGTTTGCTTTAAAACTTTTAGCCGTATAATAAAAAATGTCTTGGCTGCTACTTAAATTAAAACCAGGGATGTCACTGCTATCTGAGACACACTCCTCTTCACTCAGACTTTCATCCACCTGTCCCTGCTTTCTTAAAGTCTGCCCCTCATCCCCAACTTTGCAGGGTTTTGTTTTCTCACTTGATGCATTATTTATTTTTCTCCTGCGCTTTATAGCAGGCTTTTGTTTTACCTCTAACATTATCACCTCCTCCTCCATCTCTACCTCCTCAACCCGTTCGCCCCATGTCATCTTTTCAACTGTATCCACTTTCCTTTCACCTGCCTCACCCAAACCACTTTCCTCACTTTTCTGTACATCATTATTAATACACACGGACACAGCAGTGGCGCGGCGAGGCTCGCGGAGCAGCCACCGGCTGTCCAGATGAAGTTATCACATCCGCTGCAGCGGCCACCGCTGGGGGGGACCCCCACCACCACCACGGCCGCGTCAGCGGTCGCCCCCTGCGGTGAGATCCCCCCCTTAGCAGCAGCCACTCGCTGCTCGACTAGAACCGGCGCAGCCGTGGACGGCTCCCCCGCATTAGCAGCCGCCCCTCCTGGACCAGACGGAGCTGGCTCCCCACGTCTCGGACAGGCTCTCGCGGTGTGTCCCTCCTCTCTGCAACCAAAACACTTCATAACTGATGAAGTCGCAAAAATCACATAGTCATCATCTACTTTAACGTAGAAGCAGAGGTTGAGCTCCACATCCCAGTTATTAAGTATCATATATACCTGTCTACGGTGCGACACTACGTGTTTCAGTAACTGAGACTTACAGCCAGACAGGATCTTTTTCACCGGGGAAACAACTTTCCAGTGTCTGGACAGCTCTCTACTGAGGAATTCATCAGTTATGAACGGAGGGACGTTAGACATAACTACTCTGGTTGCAGGCAGGGCCAGTGGCAACACCTGCACAAGCAGATCATTCACCACGATACCTGTCTCGATGACGCGGTTCACCTTCTCCAGCTGGGCCAGGAAAATTCATCCGCACCAGTGATTTTATACTGCCATGTCCGACCTTTTCTGCCACAGCTAAACCTACATCTTCTATACTACACGGGAAGCCGGCTGAGATTTTTATACCGTGCTTCCTCGTCAGCTTGGTGAATTCCCCATTTACCATGGCGTCAGATAGAGAGAGACACACAGAGACACAGAGAGAGAGAGACAGACAGAGAGAGGGAGAGAGAGACACATAGAGAGACAGAGAGACACAGACAGAGAGAGGGAGAGAGAGACACAGAGAGACACAGACAGAGAGAGGGAGAGAGAGACACAGAGAGACACAGACAGAGAGAGAGAGAGAGAGAGAGAGAGAGAGAGAGAGAGAGAGAGAGACAGAGGCAGATAGACAGAGAGAGGGACACACAGAGACACAGAGAGAGAGAGAGAGAGAGAGAGAGAGAGAGGCAGATAGACAGAGAGAGGGACACACAGAGACACATAGAGAGAAAGAGAGACACAGATAAAGAGAGAGAGAGAGAGAGAGACAGAGAGAGAGAGAGACAGAGGCAGATAGACAGAGAGAGGGACACACAGAAACACATAGAGAGACAGAGAGACACAGATAAAGAGAGAGAGAGAGAGAGAGAGAGAGAGAGAGAGAGAGAGGCAGATAGACAGAGAGAGGGACACACAGAGACACAGAGAGACACAGAGAGAGAGAGAGAGAGAGAGAGAGAGAGAGAGAGAGAGGCAGATAGACAGAGAGAGGGACACACAGAGACACAGAGAGACACCAGAGAGAGAGAGAGAGAGAGAGAGAGAGAGAGAGAGAAGAGGAGAGAGAGGCAGATAGACAGAGAGAGGGACACACAGAGACACAGAGAGACACAGACGAGAGAGAGAGAGAGAGAGAGGAGAGAGAGAGAGAGGGCAGATAGACAGAGAGAGGGACACACAGAGACACAGAGAGACACAGAGACGAGAGAGAGAGAGAGGAAGAGAGAGAGAGAGAGAGGCAGATAGACAGAGAGAGGGACACACAGAGACACAGAGAGACACAGAGAGAGAGAGAGAGAGAGAGAGAGAGAGAGGCATATAGACAGAGAGAGGGACACACAGAGACACAGAGAGACACAGAGAGAGAGAGAGAGAGAGAGAGGAGAGAGAGAGAGAGAGAGAGAGCAGAGGCAGGGAGATAGACAGAGAGAGAGAGGACACACAGAGACACAGAGAGACACAGAGAGAGAGAGAGAGGAGAGAGAGAGAGAGAGGCAGATAGACAGAGAGAGGGACACACAGAGACACAGAGAGACACAGAGAGAGAGAGAGAGAGAGAGAGAGAGAGGAGAGAGAGAGGCAGATAGACAGAGAGAGGGACACACAGAGACACAGAGAGACACAGAGAGAGAGAGAGAGAGAGAGAGAGAGAGAGAGAGAGGCAGATAGACAGAGAGAGGGACACACAGAGACACAGAGAGACACAGAGAGAGACAGATAAAGAGAGAGAGAGAGAGAGAGAGAGAGAGAGAGAGAGAGAGAGAGAGAGAGAGAGAGAGAGAGAGAGAGGTGACCTTGTAGAAGAGGGGACGTCTCTTCATGCTGTCATTGGGTATTACTTCAGCTCATCTGCTCTCTTATTCTATCTCTCTCCTTCACATTACTTGCACCCCAGTGAAGCTCCACAACAGAGCCAGTCTTCTCTCCTCTCTATGTTCTGTCTCTGTTGTGTTGGACAGAACATAGAGAACCTTTAACCTGGTTAGACCGTGTTAAGCTGATTCTTTGTGGAGTCTTGTTTAACTGCTTTGAGGGAATTGTATTAGTTTGGTGATTTAACATAAACATGAGAAACATTTCCCTGACTTCAACTGTGTATTTATTGGATATAAAGTATTACCTGTGGATTTTGACATTTGATTGTGAAGTAGATTTTTTGAGTCTCTGTGTTTTCCATCATTATTAAGAAGAGGTGAATGGTGATAATATGAGAGTGGAAACTAAATGGCATTTGAATAAACATGTAGGAGAAGTCAAAAATTATTCCTTGGACCTAAAATACTGTATGGAAATATGATTAGAGTTTTTCCATTTCTATTTTATGTAATGGCAATTGTAGTGTAAAGAAATCCTGATTATGTGGAAATGTATTAGAGAGAAGTCGAGAGTTTGGGTATTCTAATACACAACTGACTGATACAGAACATGAGATATAAGAATTATGAACCAGGAAAGGCTATTTTGTTTAAGAACCATTTCAAGTGTGCTTTTAAGGTGCAAACTGCGCACACTGTGAACAAGTCAAAAAGTCTTAAAATGCCTGTTCTTTGGATGTAAAACATTGTATGGGAGCAATTTAACAGAGTTAACGTGTTAATTGAAGTTGAAGCACTGAAAGGCTTTCAAGTTTCACTTGAAGTGTAAATGTGACTGGAAGGAGTTGATGTGTCTGTTGAAGTGTAAGAACTGAATGCAGTTGAAATATAGGTTTCAAGTTTACGACCATGTAGACAGTTCACAAGTCAGTTTATATGTAAAGACTTTTTGAAATTTCTGTTCAATGCACGTGCGTGTGTGTGTGCGTGTGTGCGTGTGTGCAGAGCCAACTAGGGGTAGAAAAGCTGAAAAATGTAACATGAGGCGGCTGATGTCTTGGGCTGGATGTAGGAGCAGTTGCACTGGAACATCCACAGCTCGGTCCATTCATCTTGAGTCTAATAACTCACGATATCCTAGTATCCCTTCATCAACCTTCTTTCTCTCTGCCTCCATCTCCCTTTGTCCTTATTTATCTGCAGTATCTCTCTGAGTCGGTGTTTTGTATTTTTATGCATGATGAGATGTCTCTCTCTTTCTCTCTCTATCTGAATGTTTCTTGCTTGTTGATAATTGCGAGGGGAAGCCAGCCAGCAACCCAGCGACTTGGAAGCTGCTTCATATATTTATGTACCTCTTGGGGACCATCTCTTTATCAAAGTCTGTGTCTCTCTCCCTCCCTCCCTCTCTCTCTTCCCCTGATTGATATTCTGTAGCAGTAGAAAGCAGCAGCATCATTTGCTCCGTTGTCAGGAAAAGGGAGCCTTGGTTACGGCGTTGTCAACCTGGTTGCCGTTGTGGTAGGCTAGTCACTCAGTTTCCAGGCAGCCTGACTCTCCTCTGTTTGTGGTTATCACATCCATCCTCCTTATTTAAGCCACCATGCCGGCGACAGTCGTGGCCGGACCTATAATGTTTTTGGTTCGTCCGTCGGTCCCATTCTCGTAAATGCGATATCTCAGGAACACCTTGAGGGAATTTCTTCAAATTCAGCACAAACATCCCCTTGGACTTAACGATGAACTGATTAGATTTTGATGGTCAAAGATCAAAGATCAAGATCACTGTGAACTTACAAAACACGTTTTTGGCCATAACTCAAGAATTTACTAACTAATTATGGCACAATGTCACACAAATATCTAATAGAATAAAAAGATGAAGTGATGACATTGCATATACAAAATATTAAAGGTCAACTTTACTGTTGCATCATAATGTTCTGCAAAAACAATTTTCTGGCCATTGTTTAACGCCAAAACGCAGAAACAGAAAGGGAGACCATATTTCACATTTAGATACTGAATTGTTCATAATCTTGTGTGGCCACCTGGAAACTGCTTATTATATAGATTTTCTGTGCTGCTGGGTTGATGATGTGTGTGAAGCATCCACATTTTAGAATGTTTGACTTCTTTGCTTTACTTTTTTGTTTTATTTCTTAAATGGGTTAATAATCTTCATTCTTCTCTCTGCCAGAAGAGAAGCAGAACAAGCAGAAGAACAGTCTGCTCTGTCCAGTTTTTTTATTTATTGATTTGGACCCAACGTACCTGTATGAGTCCACCCTCGTCACTTCACCAGGACAGGGGGCTCCTCTTCCTCTTTTAGTCCACCAGAATATTCACTGGAATTATATGTGGAATATGTCAGGATAGTGATAATATTCCATTTTGCCAACAAAATACATCTAATGTCTTTTATTAAATTCCTTCAAAGTGTTCACTACATATATTATAATATGAGTCTGGACAGACACGGATGTACACTGCAATTTAAACTGCCCGGATCCTTTTTGCCCTTAGTTGTATTTGACATTTTCTTTTTCATCACCGGGTACAAATGATGCTCTCATATTCATTTCCTCTTTGTTCTTGATATCACATTCTTCACATCTCTTCCCTTTCCTTCTATTCTTGCCTTTAGTTCCATTTCATCCTCCTCTTCATCTTTTCTTCTCCTTTGTGCTGTCACTGGTGATGCTTTCCTCTACATCATTTTAATTTTCCTCTCCTCTATTCCTTGCCTCTCTGTATGTTTCCTCCCCCAAGCCATTCAATCCATTTCTGTCTCTAGTTTTATTCAAATAAGTCTGATTCAGTCATTGCACAATAATCAGATTCAGCATTTCTTTCTCTCTTTCTTTATATGTTTAATATAATGATCAAATGGTCCTCTTCAAATTATCAGCAGTTTCACAGTTTATTTGATTTCCTTTTGTCTTGTATTTTCTTGTCCTCTGGTGTCCGTTTACAACCCAAACACGCCACGTTCCTCCTTAAAGTCCCTTGGTTTTCATTCTGATTGTATTTTTAATCAAATCTTACTTACCGGTACTTCTATTTTCACCCCCTTTTATTTTTTTTTATTAGACATTTTCATCCCTCAATCATTCTATCTTCTGCTTTATTTCTCTTTCGCTACATAATTGGTTGTCTTCATCCTCCTTATTATCCCCTCTGCTTCTCTCTCATGGTTTGCCTCTGCTCAGTACCTGCAGGTCTGTGCTCTTCACAAATTCACATGAGCACAAGAGTGATTTCTTTTTTTCAGGCTCAGCTGCCGTCTTCTCTGCTTTTGTGTCATTTTCTCTCCCTCCCTTGGTTCTAAATAAAAGCTCTGTGCTCGTTGTATGTGAGTAGATCTCACATGCCACTCGGGTACTCTTGCAGTGTTAAAGTGCCCTATCCATTACGACTCTTTGATTCATATAAACCAGCTGATAAACCGTTGACTGTTCACTTTGCGGTTCCAGTACACGCAGTTTGAAGATAAAAATCCTCTGGCATATAAAGTATGATGTCATTCACATTTTTTGTTAGTTTGAAATGAATACATTTTGATAATTGCTTACTTGCCCCAATATCCTGTCTTATTCCAAGGTGAAGAAACACATACGTGAGTGTTTGCTGCAGGCTGTATATTACATACTGTATGTGGGCTTTGGGGCTGCCTTTCAGCCATTACCTACAGGATGTGCCAGCTAAAGGGCGCTCAGTCATTTAGTTTTGCACTTCCATAAGGTCGGGGTACTCACAACAGACAGAACTAAAAAGCCAACAGCCAAAGCAGCAGCGGGCGAGATATCATGACTTATGTTCCTAACATTTCTTCGCTGTGTTTTTTTGCAGAAAATATTGCGGGCAAGGCTTGGGTTTAAATACCTTGACTAGCTGTCTTTGTGAGCGTGCACTTCTTGTTCTATGTGTGCGAGGTGGAAGGGTTGGGGGGTAAAAGGGATATAGGACTCTTTTTAGCCTGGCTAGTCTACATGTTTTCTGTGCAGTCAAGCTCAATAAATCAGATTAGAGCTTTAGGAGAGCAGGATAGAGCTTACTCTGTGTGTGTGTGTGTGTGTGTGTGTGTGTGTGTGTGTGTGTGTGTGTGTGTGTGTGTGTGTGTGTGTGTGTGTGTGTGTGTGTGTGTGTGTGTGTGTGTGTGTGTGTGTGTGTGTGTGTGTGTGTGTGTGTGTGTGTGTGTGTGTGTGTGTGTGTGTGTGTGTGTGTGTGATTTATAGCAGTGCAACACTGGGGCTGAGGGACAGACAGACTGACAGACAGGAAGACAAACAGGGAAAAGGAGGAGGGTCATGAAGCTGCTTGGAAACATTATTAAATCATCAAAAATAGTTTGTTTGTTTGGCTTAAACACGACAATTACATTGCTGCAGAGTGGAAGTAAGAGAGGTGGGCTGCAAACATGCATAGTAGTAGTACACACAATGACTTGTCTTTGTTTTGTCTTCACATTAATGTTGTCTTCCATTATTTCCATCATGGAAATAGTCGCAGTTCAGCATCTGGTCTCGTCCCCTCTGTGTTCTATATATTCTGTATCAGTATGCGTTTTTTCAGCTTTCTCTGGCCCTCCATTTAAAAGGCAGATTTCGCTGCTCTATCTGCATTGGTCGTTTGCTTTCATGCCTTGTGCTCATTGGCTGCCAGCGGCCTCCAGTGCAGCCATCCACAAAGCTGCTCTGCAGCCGTTAGTGATGGGCAGATTATACAGCACTGCACCGCTAAACACACATTCACATATACCCATGTATACAGCCATATAATGTATGTGTACATGCAAAAACAGTCATCGAGACATTTGAATATATACACACATCAATGACACACACGCATCACATACAAATGGACTGTGTGCAGCATCTTCACTTCTTGACTAATGTCTACTCATTCCACTCGGTCTCTGGCCTCGTATCAGCTGTTCTTCGCTCAACACTCAAGGCCGTTAATTGTACAAACCCAAAAGAGGCTGTCAGCAGCGTCTCAACTCCATTTCAGGCTTAAGGCTGGACTTATCCATTATTTTAGTAATTGAGTATTCTACTGATTATTCCATTGATTAATCAAGTAATCTGATAAGAATTTCTTTCTTTCTCTATTTCTTTTCTACTTTCTTTTTTATTGCATACGATGAACTGTCAAAAAGAAAAGAAAAACATGATTTAACCCTAACCTGTAACCCTTTAAAAAACGTTACATGTGTTATGTTCTACTCCTATAAAGGTACTATAACTTTAATTGGTTGAAATTGTGAGAATGTGTTGAACTAAACAAAGCTTTGATGCAAGTTTTCTTAGTAATTGAGTTACTCAAGGACTCGTTTCAGCCTTACTGGACTTGCACTGACTCGCTGATGTCAATCAAACTATATATGTGGTGACAATAAGTGGTTTCACACACATACACACACACACACACACACTGACACCTTCCATCTTCCATCTGCACAGTGTGGAGGGTTTGTCTATGGTCAGTAAGGCTGCATGATTATGCCCAAAATAATAATCACAATTATTTTGATAAATATTCATACAATATTGATACATATATTTTGCAACTAACATTTAAATAAACAGTGCACTGCTTTCACTTTTATGTTGTGCTACATTACTTCTAATTTTAACTTCAGATTAGGGCTGCACAGTTTATTGGAAAAAACTGACATTACAATATTTTTCTTCCTGCAGTAAATTAAATCCTCTGGGCAAACACAGGTAAAACAAGTAATATTATAATATATAATATATTGCTCTTCTGCTCAGGACTGAAGCTGCAACATTCAGGAAAGTTTTTCACAGGTTGCTGCTGCAGGGTGTGTGCGGAGCGGCTTGACGGCTCCCCAAAAGTGAAGCCAAAACATCTGGATCGCCGGCTTGTGGCTGGCTGTTGTAGAAAAGGCTTGATCTGATATTCAGCAGAGTTTTCTATGAGCGGAGCACACATTTTAAACATCAATATTGCAGGCTATTATGTTCATTTAATTATTGGAAGCCAAAATCGTGATTGCGATTAATACTCGATTAATTGTGCAGCCCTAATGGTCAGCTTAATTTTTGTGTTTAGGTCAGTGTCCTAAATTGGTTGCTATGAGCAGGCCATGAAAAAGGAGTGACACACAGCCTGCAGCGATAGTGAGAGCTGCTATTGATAATATCATATGCTGTGCAGTGTTTCAAGTATGGCACCTGCTCTCCTTTGTTCTCTCTGTCTCTTATTTCTGCTCCTCACTGTGGCTGATAGAAGCCTACTGATTCAGAGCCGTGTGTGTATGTGTGTCCAATACTCACTGCTGCCTTCCGTTACTATAGCAACAGAGTTTTCCCATTCCTATCATGTGTATGTTTTTCCCGACTGAATACTTGGTGTGTGTGTGTGTGTGTGTGTGTGTGTGTGTACAGACTACAGTTTCATCCTTGCTCTGGACGTGTCAAGGTTATTAATATGATTGCTGATAGTAATCAGTGCGTGCAGATGGATCTCACACTGGATTGACAGGGGGACAGAGTCTATAGTTCAGGTCTTCACTTCTCACTGCATCCCTAATCATGCATGTGTACTGTACGGTCATAATCTATATGCAGAGGAATAAATGACAATCCGTACAAACGCTAGAGCAGTCAGCAGAAACACAGACATGGCTGCACACACACTATTTAAACCTTGCTGTGCATGTGTGTTCTGGTGGTGTTCACCTATCAGAGATTCACAGCACATAACTCAGGCTGAGGTTTGTGCATTGATGGCTTTCAAGGGTCAAGACTTGTCATACAGCTGCTGCTACTCCAGTACATAGACACACACACACACACACACACACACACACACACACACACACACACACACACACACACACACACACATACATACACACGCACCCTCCCTGTCATCATCTCTCCTCTTGTGCCTGACAGAGAGGCCTCAGCAGAGATAGACGAGAGTGGCTGCTGTGTTAGTTCTATGTTTGTTGTTCATGTTCTTATTTTCAGCACAGGCCAACTCAGCTCAGCCCTATAATGGCACATTTCTCCCCATTTTATTCCTTTTTCAAGCCTTTTCTGGGCTCGACTCGCTGGTGATCACAAAACAAGACCTTGTTTACTCAAGTGTGGCAAGCAGTGTCTTGTTGAAGCACAAAACAAAATCACTTTTGCATTATATTTATTTTAGGACATTATTATTAAAATGTAGGATCTAACGGATCTGTTCCTTTTTAAGAATCTCTCTATTTTTGTTTTAGTTTTGGGATGTGAAAATCTGTTAAAAATATCTATTTTAAAATAATAATCAAAAATAATTACAGGCAGTTCACATATTTTATTGGTTCATGTGTCTGATGTCATAATTGTAATGACATTGGTGTTGAAAAAATTAGTTGATTAATCTATTTTGAGCTTTTCTTTATTTTATATCATTGAATTTAATATCTTTGCTTGTTTTGTATGACCAACAGTCCAAATCCCAACCTGAAAACGTCACATTGGGCTATGGGAGGTTATGATGTCATCTATGGACTTAACAAATAATTAACAAATACATTTTTAATAAAAAAAGGTCAACAAATACAGATGATGAATCAATAATGAAAATAATTGCTACTTGTGTCCCTAAATGACATCACGCTGAAAGAATAAGCTGTTAATTAAAAATGAATAATGATAAATGTTGATGACACTCAGCTGAAGTGAAAGATCGAGACAGTGACAAATAGAGGTTAACCTTTGTTGTCTGCAATGAATAAGAGATGAAAGGCTGGATCGAGGATGGTCGAGCATGTGAGAGTGAGAGATTAGATCAGATGAGCAGCGAGGGAGCAGTGTCCTGGAATGACTGCTGTTGATACAACTGAAATGGACAGAGATCAGTGTAGATGGAGGTGTAGAGTGAGATGGGTATCCATGAAGGATAGATGGAGGTAATCATATACAGATAGATGGTAATACACATACACTGCAGTAATACTAAACAAAGGAGGACAGACTGAAGTAGCTGCCTTGGTGCATGCTGGCAGGGAGTGATCACTCAGTTGACTGCAGTAGTGCATTATGGGAGAGGAGGAGGGTGGGAGGCTGACTGAGGAGAGATGCACTCGTTGATCCCTCTTCATCTCCCTGCCTATGGAGGGAAGAGTGGGGGAGGGGTTAGGGTTATATAGAAGCAGGAATGAGGGAACAGGGATCAGACAGAGGAAATGTGCAGATGTAGAAAGGAAGATGGCTAATACACACACACACACACACACACACACACACACACACACACACACACACACACACACACACACACACACACACACACACTACCATTATTAACCATTATTGTTGACACTGTGATCAAACTGCATTTAATATGATCAACTATAATCAAAGCTGCTTGTGCTTGGCTCATACATCCCAAACCTATTTTAGTTTATATGCACTCAGAATGGGATTGTGTGTGTGTCAACACTACCCACGCTATGTGTTTCTACTGTGTGTTTATGTGTACAGTGTCTGTTAATGTGCAGACTTCTGTACATTTTGTACAAATAACGTCCTAGTCCTCCTTGTCGTCCAACTCTCTTCT